>NW_019265332.1:0-10403 GCF_002742605.1 Olea europaea var. sylvestris
GGACACCGTGTGCATAAGTTACGCTCAATTCTTCGAACGCCGACAATCCAAGCGCTCCAAATTTGCAAGTGCTCATTCTTTCAAAAAATTGTCGAAATCCCTCGTACGTCATGATGAAGTCGTGAGTTCAATCCAAATCGTTCGCTACATTTCCAAAAAGTACTTATGGGCCCAAAACGGACACCGTGTGCATACGTTACACGCAATTCTTCGAACACCGACAATCCAAGCGCTCCAAATATGCAAGTGCTCATTCTTTTGAAAAATGGCCAAAGTCCCTCGTACGTCACGATGAAGTTGTGACTTCAATCTAAAACGGTCGCTACATGTCTGAAAAGTACTTATGTGCCCAAAACGGACGCAGTCTTCAATAGTTACGCTCAATTCTTCGAACGCCGACAATCCAAGCGCTCCAATTATGCAAGTGCTAATGCTTTCGAAAAAGGTCCGAAATCCCTCATATGTCACGACGAAGTAGTGAGTTCAATCCAAAATGGTCGCTACATTTCCAAAAAGTACTTATGGGCCCAAAACGGACACCGTGTGCATAAGTTACGCGCAATTCTTCGAACGCCGACAATCCAAGCGCTCCAAATATGCAAGTGCTCATTCTTTTGAAAAATGGCCAAAGTCCCTCGTACGTCATGATGAAGTCGTGACTTCAATCTAAAACGGTCGCTACATATCTGAAAATTACTTATGTGCCCAAAACGGACGCAGCTTTCATTAGTTACGCTCAATTCTTTGAACGCCGACAATCCAAGCGCTCCAATTATGCAACTGCTAATTCTTTCGAAAAATGGCCAAAATCCCTCATACATCACGATGAAGTAGCGAGTTCAATCCAAAACGGTCGCTACATTTCCAAAAAGTACTTATGGGCCGAAAATGGACACGGTGTGCAAAAGTTACGCTCAATTCTTCGTACGCCGACTCTCCAAGCATTCCAAATATGAATGTGCTCATTCTTTCGAAAAATAGCCGAAATCCCTCGTACGTCACGATGAAGTCATGAGTTCAATCCAAAACGATCGCTACATTTCCAAAAAGTACTTATGGGCCCAAAACGGACACCGTGTGCATAAGTTACGCGCAATTCTTCGAACGCCGACAATCCAAGCGCTCCAAATATGCCAGTGCTCATTCTTTTCAAAAATGGCCAAAGTCCCTCGTACGTCACGATGAAGTTGTGACTTCAATCTAAAACGGTCGCTACATGTCTGAAAAGTACTTATGTGCCCAAAACGGACGCAGTTTTCAATAGTTACGATCAATTCTTCGAAAGCCGACAATCCAAGCCCTCCAATTATGTAAGTGCTAATTCTTTCGAAAAATGGCCGAAATCCCTCATACGTCACGACGAAGTAGTGAGTTCAATCCAAAATGGTCGCTACATTTCCAAAAAGTACTTATGGGCCGAAAACGGACATCGTGAGCAAAAGTTACGCTCAGTTCTTCGTACGCCGACTCTCCAAGTGTTCCAAATATGAATGTGCTCATTCTTTCGAAAAATGGCTAAAATCCCTCGTACGTCACGATGAAGTCGTGAATTCAATCCAAAACGATCGCTACATTTCCAAAAAGTACTTGTGGGCCCAAAACGGACACCGTGTGCATAAGTTACGCGCAATTCTTCGAACGTCGACAATCCAAGCGCTCCAAATATGTAAGTGCTCATTCTTTTGATAAATGGCCAAAGTCCCTCGAACGTCACGATGAAGTCGTGACTTCAATCTAAAATGGTCGCTACATATCTGAAAAGTACTTATGTGCCCAAAACGGACGCAGTTTTCAATAGTTACGCTCAATTCTTCGAACGCCGACAATCCAAGCGCTCCAATTATGCAAGTACTAATTCTTTCGAAAAATGGCCGAAATCCCTCATACGTCACGACGAAGTAGTGAGTTCAATCAAAAACGTTCGCTATGGGCCGAAAACGGACACCGTGAGCAAAAGTTACGCTCAATTCTTCGTACGCCGACTCTCCAAGCGTTCCAAACATGCAAGTGGTCATTCTTTCGAAAAATGGCCGAAAACCCTTGTACATCATGATGATGTCCTGAGTTCAATCCAGAATGATCGCTACATTTCCAAAAAGTACTTATGGGCCCAAAACGGACACCGTGTGCATAAGTTACGCTCAATTCTTCGAACGCCGACAATCCGAGCGCTCCAAATTTGCAAGTGCTCATTCTTTCGAAAAACGGCCAAAATCCCTAGTACGTCGTGATGAAGTCGTGAGTTCAATCCAAAACGATCGCTACATTTCCAAAAAGTACTTATGGACCCAAAACGGACACCGTGTCCATAAGTAACGCGCAATTCTTCGAACGCCGACAATCCAAGCGCTCGAAATATGCAAGTGCTCATTCTTTCGAAAAATGGCCGAAGTCCCTCGTACGTCATGTTGAAGTAGCGAGTTCAATCCAAAACGATCGCTACATTTCCAAAAAGTACTTATGGGCCCAAAACGGACACCGTGTGCATAAGTTGCGCGCAATTCTTCGAACGCCGACAATCAAAGCGCTCCAAATATGCAGTGCTCATTCTTTTGAAAAATGGCCGAAGTCTCTCATACGTCACGATGAAGTCGTGAATTCAATCTAAAACGGTCGCTACATATCTGAAAAGTACTTACGTGCCCAAAACGGACGCAGTTTTCAATAGTTACGCTCAATTCTTTGAACGCCGACAATCCAAGCGCTCCAATTATGCAAGTGTTAATTCTTTCGAAAAATGGCCGAAATCCCCCATACGTCACGACGAAGTGGTGAGTTCAATCCAAGACGGTCGCTACATTTCCAAAAAGTACTTATGGGCCGAAAACGGACACCGTGTGCAAAAGTTACGCTCAATTCTTCGTACGTCAACTCTCCAAGCGTTCCAAATATGAAAGTGCTCATTCTTTCGAAAAATGGCCGAAATCCCTCGTACGTCACGATGAAGTCTTGAGTTCAATCCAAAACGATCCTACATTTCCAAAAAGTACTTATGGGCCCAAAACGGACACCGTGTGCAAAAGTTACGCTCAATTCTTCGTACGCCGACAATCCAAGCGTTCCAAATATGAAAGTGCTCATTCTTTCGAAAAATGGCCGAAATCCCCCGTACGTCACGATGAAGTCATGAGTTCAATCCAAAACGATCGCTACATTTCCAAAAAGTACTTATAGGCCCAAAACGGGCAGCGTGTGCATAAGTTACGCTCAATTCTTCGAACGTCGACAATCCAAGCGCTCCAAATATGCAAGTGCTCATTCATTCGAAAAATGGCCGAAATCCCTCATGTGTCACGATGAAGTAGGGAGTTCAATCCAAAACGGTCGCTACATTTCCAAAAAGTACTTATGGGCCGAAAACGGACATCGTGTGCAAAAGTTACGCTCAATTCTTCGTACGTCGACTCTCCAAGCGTTCCAAATATGAAAGTGCTCATTCATTCGAAAAATGGCCGAAATCCCTCATACTTCACGATGAAGTCGTGAGTTCAATCCAAAATGATCGCTACATTTCCAAAAAGTACTTATGGGCCCAAACGTACACCGTGGGCATAAGTTACGCGCAATTCTTCGAACGCCGACAATCCAAGCGCTCCAAATATGCAAGTGCTCATTCTTTTCAAAAATGGCCTAAGTCCCTCGTACGTCACGATGAAGTCGTGAGTTCAATCTAAAAGGGTCGCCACATATCTGAAAAGTGCTTATGTGCCCAAAACAGACGCAGTCTTCAATAGTTACTCTCAATTCTTCGAACGCCGACAATCCACGCGCCCCAATTATGCAAGTGCTAATTCTTTCAAAAAAATGGCCGAAATCCCTCATACGTCACGACGAAGTAGTGAGTTCAATCCAAAACGGTCGCTACATTTCCAAAATGTACTTATGGGCCGAAAACGGACACCGTGAGCAAAAGTTACGCTCAATTCTTCGTACGCCGACTCTCCAAGCGTTCCAAATATGAATGTGCTCATTCGTTCGAAAAATGGCCAAAATCCCTCGTACATCACGATGAAGTTGTGAGTTCAATCCAAAACGATCGCCACATTTCCAAAAACTACTTATGGGCCCAAAATGGACACCGTGTGCATAAGTTACGCGCAATTCTTCGAACGCCGACAATCCAAGCGCTCCAAATATGCAAGTGCTCATTCTTTTGAAAAATGGCCGAAGTCCCTCGTACATCACGATGAAGTCGTGACTTCAATCTAAAACGGTCGCTACATATCTGAAAAGTACTTATGTGCCCAAAACGGACGCAGTTTTCAATAGTTACGCTCAATTCTTCGAACGCCCACAATCCAAGTGCTCCAATTATGCAAGTGCTAATTCTTTCGAAAAATGGGCGAAATCCCTCATACGTCACGAAGAAGTAGTGAGTTCAATCAAAAACGGTCGCTACATTTCCAAAAAGTACTTATGGGCCCAAAACGGACACCGTGTGCATAAGTTACTCTCAATTCTTCGAACGCCGACAATCCAAGCGCTCCAAATTTGCAAGTGCTCATTCTTTCGAAAAATGGCTGAAATCCCTCGTACGTCATGATGAAGTCGTGAGTTCGATCAAAAATGATCGCTACATTTCCAAAAAGTACTTATGGACCCAAAACAGACACCGTGGTGATAAGTAACGCGCAATTCTTCGAACGCCGACAATCCAAGCGCTCCAAATATGCAAGTGCTCATTCTTTCGAAAAATGGCCAAAATCCCTCATACGTTACGACGAAGTAGCGAGTTCAATCCAAAACGGTCGCTACATTTTCAAAAAGTACTTATGGGCCGAAAACGGACACCGTGTGCAAAAGTTACGCTCAATTCTTCGTACGCCGACTCTCCAAGCGTTCCAAATATGAAAGTGCTCATTCCTTCGGAAAATGGCCGAAATCCCTCGTACGTCACGATGAAGTGGTGAGTTCAATCCAAAACGATCCTACATTTCCAAAAAGTACTTATGGGCCCAAAACGGACACCGTGTGCAAAAGTTACGCTCAATTCTTCATACGCAGACAATCCAAGCGTTCCAAATATGAAAGTGCTCATTCTTTCGAAAATGGCCGAAATCCCTCGTACGTCACGATGAAGTCATGAGTTCAATCCAAAACGATCGCTACATTTCCAAAAAGTACTTATAGGCCCAAAACGGGCACCGTGTGCATAAGATACGCTCAATTCTTCGAACGTCAACAATCCAAGTGCTCCAAATATGCAAGTGCTCATTCCTTTGAAAAATGGCCGAAATCCCTCATACGTCACGACGAAGTGGTGAGCTCAATCCAAAACGGTTGCTACATTTCCAAAATTTTAAATCCCTCATATGTCATGACGAAGTAGTGAGTTCAATCCAAAACGGTCGCTACATTTCCAAAAAGTACTTATGGGCCGGAAACGGACACCGTGTGCAAAAGTTACTCTCAATTCTTCGTACGCCGACTCTCTAAGCGTTCCAAATATGAAAGTCCTCATTCTTTCGAAAAATGGCCGAAATCCTTCGTACTTCACGATGAAGTCGTGAGTTCAATCCAAAACGATCGCTACATTTCAAAAAAGTACTTATGGGCCCAAAACGGACACCGTGTCCATAAGTTGCGCGCAATTCTTCGAACGCCGACAATCCAAGCGCTCCAAATATGCAAGTGCTCATTCTTTCGAAAAATGGCCAAAATCCCTCATACATCACGACGAGGTAGCGAGTTCAATCCAAAACGGTCGCTACATTTCCAAGAAGTACTTATGGGCCGAAAATGGACACCGTGAGCAAAAGTTACGCTCAATTCTTCGTACTCCGACTCTCCAAGCGTTCCAAACATGCAGGTGCTCATTCTTTCGAAAAATGGCTGAAATCCCTCGTACGTCACGATGAAGTCATGAGTTCAATCCAAAACGATCCTACATTTCCAAAAAGTACTTATGGGCCCAAAACGGACACCGTGTGCCAAAGATACCCTCAATTCTTCATACGCCGACAATCCAAGCGTTCCAAATATGAAAGTGCTCATTCTTTCGAAAATGGCCGAAATCCCTCGTACATCACGATGAAGTCATGAGTTCAATCCAAAACGATCGCTACATTTCCAAAAAGTACTTATGGGCCCAAAACGGGCACCGTGTGCATAAGTTACGCTCAATTCTTCGAACGTCGACAATCCAAGCGCTCCAAATATACAAGTGCTCATTCTTTCGAAAAATGGCCAAAATCCCTCATATGTCATGACGAAGTAGTGAGTTCAATCCAAAATGGTCGTTACATTTCCAAAAAGTACTTATGGGCCGAAAACGGACACCGTGTGCAAAAGTTACGCTCAATTCTTCGTACGCCGACTCTCTAAGCGTTCCAAATATGAAAGTCCTCATTCTTTCGAAAAATGGCCGAAATCCCTCGTACTTCACGATGAAGTCGTGAGTTCAATCCAAAACGATCGCTACATTTCCAAAAAGTACTTATGGACACAAAACGAACACCGTGTCCATTAGTTACGCGCAATTCTTCGAACGCCGACAATCCAAGCGCTCCAAATATGCAAGTGCTCATTCTTTCGAAAAATGGCCAAAATCCCTCATACGTTACGACGAGGTAGCGAGTTCAATCCAAAACGGTCGCTACATTTCCAAAAAGTACTTATGGGCCGAAAATGGACACCGTGAGCAAAAGTTACGCTCAATTCTTCGTACTCCGACTCTCCAAGCGTTCCAAACATGCAAGTGCTCATTCTTTCGAAAAATGGCTGAAATCCCTCGTACGTCACGATGAAGTCATGAGTTCAATCCAAAACGATCCTACATTTCCATAAAGTACTTATGGGCCCAAAACGGACACCGTGTACAAAAGATACGCTCAATTCTTCATACGCCGACAATCCAAGCGTTCCAAATATGAAAGTGCTCATTTTTTCGAAAATGGCCGAAATCCCTCGTACGTCACGTTGAATTCATGAGTTCAATCCAAAACGATCGCTACATTTCCAAAAAGTACTTATGGGCCCAAAACGGACACCAAGTGCATAAGTTATGTTCAATTCTTCGAACGCCGACAATCCAAGCGCTCCAAGTATGCAAGTGCTCATTCTTTCGAAAAATGGCCGAAATCCCTCGTATGTCACGATGAAGTGGTGAGTTCAATCCAAAACGGTCGCTACATTTCCAAAAAGTACTTATGGGCCGAAAACGGACACCGTGAAAAAAAGTTACCCCCAATTCTTCGTACGCCGACTCTCCAAGCGTTCCAAATATGCAAGTGCTCATTCTTTCGAAAAATGGCCGAAAACCCTTGTACGTCATGATGAAGTCGTGAGTTCAATCCAAAACGATCGCCACATTTCCAAAAAGTAGTTATGGGCCCAAAACGGACACCGTGTGCATAAGTTACGCTCAATTCTTCGAACGCCGACAATCCAAGCGCTCCAAATATACAAGTGCTCATTCTTTCGAATCATTCTTTCCAAAATTGGCCGAAATCCCTCGTACGTCACGATGAAGTCGTGAGCTCAATCCAAAACGATCGCTACATTTCCAAAAAGTACTTATGGGCCCAAAACGGACACCGTGTCCATAAGTTACGCGCAATTCTTCGAACGCCGACAATCCAAGCGCTCCAAATATGCAAGTGCTCATTCTTTTGAAAAATGGCCGAAATCCCTCTTATGTCACTACGAAGTTGTGAGTTCAATCCTAAACGGTCGCTACAATTCCAAAAAGTACTTATGGGCCCAAAACGGACACCGTGTGCAAAAGTTACGCTCAATTCTTCGTACGCCGACTTTCCTAGCGTCCCAAATATGAAAGTGCTCATTCTTTCGAAAAATGGCCGAAATCCCTCGTACGTCACGACGAAGTAGCGAGTTCAATCCAAAACGATCGCTGCATTTTCAAAAAGTACTTATGGGCCGAAAACGGACACCATGTGCATAAGTTACGTTCAATTCTTCGAACGTCGACAATCCAAGCGCTCCAAGTATGCAAGTGCTCATTTTTTAGAAAAATGGCCGAAATCCCTCTTATGTCACTACGAAGTTGTGAGTTCAATCCTAAACGGTCGTTACAATTCCAAAAAGTACTTATGGGCCCAAAACGGACACCGTGTGCAAAAGTTACGCTCAATTCTTCGTACGCCGACTCTCCAAGCGTTCCAAATATGAAAGTGCTCATTCTTTCAAAAAATGGCCGAAATCCCTCGTACTTCACGATGAAGTCATGAGTTCAATCCACAACGATCGCCACATTTCCAAAATGTACTTATGGGCCCAAAATGGACACCGTGTGCATAAGTTACGTGCAATTCTTCGAACGCCGACAATCCAAGCGCTCCAAATATGCAAGTGCTCATTCTTTTGAGAAATGGCCGAAGTCCCTCGTACGTCACGATGAAGTCGTGAGTTCAATATAAAACGGCCGCTACATATCTGAAAAGTGCTTATGTGCCCAAAACGGACGCAGTTTTCAACAGTTACGCGCAATTCTTCCAACGCCGACAATCCAAGTGCTCCAAATATGCAAGTGGTCATTCTTTCGAAAAATGGCCAAAATCCCTCCTACCTCACGACGAAGTAGTGGGTTCAATCCAAAATGGTCGCTACATTTCAAAAAGTACTTATGGGCCGAAAACGGACACCGTGAGCAAAAGTTACGCTCAATTCTTCGAACGCCGACAATCCAAGCGCTCCAAATATGCAAGTGCTCATTCTTACGAAAAATGGCCGAAAACCCTTGTACGTCATGATGATGTCCTGAGTTCAATCCAAAATGATCGGTACATTTCCAAAAAGTACTTATGGCCCCAAAACGGACACCGTGTGCATAAGTTACGTTCAATTCTTCGAACGCCGACAATCCAAGCGCTCCAAATTCGCAAGTGCTCATTCTTTCGAAAAATAGCCGAAATCCCTCGTACGTCACGATGAAGTCATGAGTTCAATCCAAAACGATCCCTACATTTCCAAAAAGTACTTATGGGCCCAAAACGGACACCGTGTGCATAAGTTACGTTCAATTTTTCGAACGCCGACAATCCAAGCGCTCCAAGTATGCAAGTGCTCATTCTTTCCAAAAATGGCCGAAATCCCTCATATGTCACGACGAAGTTGTGAGTTCAATCCAAAACGGTCGCTACATTTACAAAAAGTACTTATGAGGCGAAAACGGATACCGTGAGCAAAAGTTACGCTCAATTCTTCGTACGACGGCTCTCCAATCGTTCCAAATATGTAAGTGCTCATTCTTTCCAAAAATGGCCGAAAACCCTTGTACGTCATGATGATGTCCTGAGTTCAATCCAAAACGATCGCTACATTTCCAAAAAGTACTAATGGTCCCAAAACGGACACCGTGTGCATAAGTTACGCTCAATTCTTCGAACGTCGACAATCCAAGTGCTCCAAATTTGCACGTGCTCATTCTTTCAAAAAATGGCTGAAATCCCTCGTACGTCACGATGAAGTTGTGAGTTCAATATAAAATGGTTGCTACATATCTGAAAAGTGCTTATGTTCCCAAAACAGACGCAGTTTTCAATAGTTACGCTCCATTTTTCGAACGCCGACAATCCAAGCGCTCCAAATATGCAAGTGCTCATTCTTTCAAAAAATGGCCAAAATCCCTCATACGTCGCGACGAAGTAGCGAGTTCAATCCAAAACGGTCGCTACATTTCCAAAAAGTACTTATGGGCCAAAAACGGACACCGTGTGCAAAAGTTACGCTCAATTCATCGTACGCCGACTCTCCTAGCGTTCCAAATATGCAAGTGCTCATTCTTTCGAAAAATGACCAAAATCCCTCGTACGTCACGATGAGGTCGTGAGTTCAATCCAAAACGATCGCTACATTTCCAAAAATTACTTATGGGCCCAAAACAGACACCGTGTGCATAAGTTATGTTCAATTCTTCGAACGTCGACAATCCAAGCGCTCTGAGTATGCAAGCGCTCATTCTTTCGAAAAATGGCCGAAATCCCTCATATGTCACTACGAAGTTGTGAGTTCAATCCAAAACGATCGCCACATTTCCAAAAAGTACTTATGGTTCCAAAACGGACACCGTGTGCATAAGTTACGCGCAATTCTTCGAACGCCGACAATCCAAGCGCTCCAAATATGCAAGTGCTCATTCTTTTGAAAAATGGCCGAAGTCCCTTGTACGTCACGATGAAGTCGTAAGTTTAATATAAAACGGTCGCTATATATCTGAAAAGTGCTTATGTGCCCAAAACGGACGCAGTTTTCAATAAATAAGCTCAATTCTTCGAACGCCGACAATCCATGCGCTCCAATTATGCAAGTGCTAATTATTTCGAAAAATGGCCGAAATTCCTCATACGTCTCGACGAAGTTATGAGTTCAATCCAAAACGGTCGCTACATTTCCAAAAAGTACTTATGGGCCGAAAACGGACACCGTGAGCAAAAGTTACGCTC
>NW_019265333.1:0-10402 GCF_002742605.1 Olea europaea var. sylvestris
CCCCGACCCGATTTTTGTTTTCGATCAACCTGTCAAATTTGAGCCCATTCCGACACCGTCGCGAAAAATGACGAAATTGCCCCTGGCGAGATTTTTGTTCCCGGTCAACCTGTCAAATTTAAGCCCATTCCGACTCCGTCGTGAAAAATGCAGAAATCCCCCCGGATCGACTTTTGTTTCCGATCAACCTGTCAAATTTGAGCCCATTCCGACACCTTCGTAAAAATGTCGAAATTGCCCCTGGCGTGGTTTTTGTTTCCGATCAACCTGTCAAATTTGAGCACATTCCGACTCCGTCGCGAAAAATGACGAAATTACTCCTGGCGCGATTTTTGTTTACGATTAACCTGTTAAATTTGAGCCCAATCCGACACCGCCGCGAAGTATGACGAAATTGCCCCAGGCGTGGTTTTTGTTTCCGATCAACCTATCAAATTTGAGCCCATTCTGACACCGTCGCAAAAAATGACGAAATTTTCCCTGGCGCGATTTTTGATCCCGATCAACCTGTCAAATTTGAGCCCATTTCGGCTCCGTTGTGAAAAATGACGAAATTGCCCCTGGCGCGATTTTTGATCCCGGTCAATCTGTAAAATTTGAGCCCATTCCGACTCCATAAGGAAAATTGACGAAATTACCCTGACGCGATTTTTATTTCCGATCAACCTGTAAAATTTTAGCCCATTCCAACACCGTCGCAAAAAATGATGAAATTGCCCCCGGATAAATTTTTGTTTCCGATGAACCAGTCAAATTTGAGCCCATTCCGACACCGTCGCGAAAAATGACGAAATTGCCCCTTGCGCGATTTTTGTTCCGATCAACCTGTCAAATTTGAGCCCATTCCGACTCCGTCGCGAAAAATGACGAAATTCCCCCTGGATCGATTTTTGTTTCCGATCAACCTGTCAAATTTGAGCCCATTCCGACTCGATCGCGAAAAATGACGAAATTGCCCCCGGCGCGATTTTTGTATCCATCAACCTGTCAAATTTGAGCCCATTCCGACATCGTTGTGAAAAATGACGAAATTGCCCCCGACGAGATTTTTGTTCCCGGTCAACCTGTTAAATTTGAGCCCATTCCGACTTCGTCGCGAAAAATGACGAAATAGCCCCTGAGCGATTTTTGTTTCCGATTAACCTGTCAAATTTGAGACCATTCCGACACCTTCGTGAAAATGACGAAATTGCCCCTGGCGTGGTTTTTGTTTCCGATCAACCTGTCAAATCTGAGCCCATTCCGACTCCGTCGCCAAAAATGACGAAATTGCTCCCAGGGCGATTTTTGTTTACGATCAATCTGTCAAATTTGAGCCCAATCCAACCCCGTCGCGAAAAATGATGAAATTGCGTACGGATAAATTTTTGTTTCCGATCAACCTGTCAAATTTGAGCCCATTCTAACAACGTCGCGAAAAATGAAGAAATTGCCCCTGGCGAGATTTTTGTTCCTGGTCAACCTGTCAAATTTTAGCCCATTCCGACTCTGTCGCGAAAAATAACGAAATTGCCCATGGCCCGATTTTTGTTCCCTATCAACCTGTCAAATTTGTGCCCATTCCGGCTCGGTCGAGAAAAATGACGAAATTGCCCCGGCGTGGTTTTTGTTTCCGATCAACCTGTCAAGTTTGAGCCCATTCCGACTCCGTCGCGAAAAATGCCGAAATTGCCCCTAGCCTGATTTTTATTTCCGATCAACCTGTCAAGTTTGAGCCCATTCCGACTCCGTCGCGAAAAATGCCGAAATTGCCCCTAGCCTGATTTTTATTTCCGATCAACCTGTCAAGTTTGAGCCCATTCCGACTCCGTCGCGAAAAATGCCGAAATTGCCCCTAGCCTGATTTTTATTTCCGATCAACCTGTCAAGTTTGAGCCCATTCCGACTCCGTCGCGAAAAATGCCGAAATTGCCCCTAGCCTGATTTTTATTTCCGATCAACCTGTCAAGTTTGAGCCCATTCCGACTCCGTCGCGAAAAATGCCGAAATTGCCCCTAGCCTGATTTTTATTTCCGATCAACCTGTCAAGTTTGAGCCCATTCCGACTCCGTCACGAAAAATGACGAAATTTCCCCTAGCCCGATTTTTATTTCCGGTCAACCTGTCAAATTTAAGCCCATTCCGACTCCGTCGCGAAAAATGCCGAAATTGCCCCTAGCCCGATTTTTATTTCCGATCAACCTGTCAAATTTTAGCATATTCCAAAACCGTCGCGAAAAATGACAAAATTACCCCGACCCGATTTTTATTTTCGATCAACCTGTCAAATTTGAGCCCATTCCGACACCGTCGCGAAAAATGACGAAATTGCCCCCGGCGAGATTTTTGTTCCCGGTCAACCTGTCAAATTTAAGCCCATTCCGACTCCGTCGTGAAAAATGCATAAATCCCCCCGGATCGACTTTTGTTTCCGGTCAACCTGTCAAATTTGAGCCCATTCCGACACCTTCGTAAAAATGTCGAAATTGCCCCTGGCGTGGTTTTTGTTTCCGATCAACCAGTCAAATTTGAGCACATTCCGACTCCGTCGCGAAAAATGACGAAATTACACCCGACTTGATTTTTGTTTACGATTAACCTGTTAAATTTGAGCCCAATCCGACACCGCCGCGAAGTATGACGAAATTGCCCCAGGCGCGATTTTTGTTTCCGATCAACCTGTCAAATTTGAGCCCATTCTGACACCGTCGCGAAAAATGACGAAATTGCCCCCGGCGCAATTTTTGTTTCCGATCAACCTGTCAAATTTGAGCCCATTCTGACACCGTCGCGAAAAATGACGAAATTTTCCCTGGCGCGATTTTTGATCCTGATCAACCTGTCAAATTTGAGCCCATTTCGGCTCCGTCGTGAAAAATGACGAAATTACCCCTGGCGCGATTTTTGATCCCGATCAATCTGTAAAATTTGAGCCCATTCCGACTCCATGAGGAAAATTGACGAAATTACCCTGACGCGATTTTTATTTCCGATCAACCTGTAAAATTATAGCCCATTCCAACACCGTCGCAAAAAATGACGAAATTGCCCCCGGATAAATTTTTGTTTCCGATCAACCTGTCAAATTTGAGCCCATTCCGACACCGTCGCGAAAAATGACGAAATTGCCCCTTGGGTGATTTTTGTTCCCGATCAACCTGTCAAATTTGAGCCCATTCCGACTCCGTCGCGAAAAATGACGAAATTCCCCCTGGATCGATTTTTGTTTCCGATCAACTGTCAAATTTGAGCCCATTCCGACTCGATCGCGAAAAATGACGAAATTGCCCCCGGCGCGATTTTTGTATCCATCAACCTATCAAATTTGAGCCCATTCCGACATCGTTGTGAAAAATGACGAAATTGTCCCCGACGAGATTTTTGTTCCCGGTCAACCTGTTAAATTTGAGCCCATTCCGACTCCGTCGCGAAAAATGACGAAATAGCCCATGAGCGATTTTTGTTTCCGATCAACCTGTCAAATTTGAGATCATTCCGACACCTTCGTGAAAATGACGAAATTTCCCCTGGCGTGGTTTTTGTTCCCGATCAACCTATCAAATCTGAGCCCATTCCGACTCCGTCGCCAAAAATGACGAAATTGCTCCCAGCGCGATTTTTGTTTACGATCAATCTGTCAAATTTGAGCCCAATCCAACCCCGTCGCGAAAAATGATGAAATTGCGTACGGATAAATTTTTGTTTGCCCCTGGCGCGATTTTTGTTCCCGATTAACCTGTCAAATTTGAGCCCATTCCGACTCCGTCGCGAAAAATGACGAAATTCCCCTCGGCGAGATTTTTGTTCCCGGTCAACCTGTCAAATTTGAGCTCATTCCGACTCCGTCATGAAAAATGACGAAATTGCCCCTGCGCGATTTTTATTTCCGATCAACCTGTCATATTTGAGCCCATTCCGACACCTTCGTAAAAATGAAGAAATTGCCCCTGGCTCGATTTTTGTCTTCGATCAACCTGTCAAATTTGTGCCCAATCCGACATCGTCGCGAAAAATGACGAAATTGCCCTCGGATAAATTTTTTGTTTCTGATCCACCTGTCAAATTTGAGCCCATTCCGACACCGTCGCGAAAAATGACGAAATTGCCCCTGGCGCGATTTTTGTTTCCGATCAACTAGTCAAATTTGAGCCCATTCTGACACAGTCGCGAAAAATGACGAAATTCCCCCCGGATCGATATTTGTTTCTGATCAATCTGTCAAATTTGAGCCGATTCCGACACCGTCGCGAAAAATGATGAAATTGCCCCTGGCACGATTTTCGCTCCCCATCAACCTGTCAAATTTGAGCCCATTTCGACTCCGTCGCGAAAAATGACGAAATTCCCAACGGATCGATTTTTGTTTCCGATCAATCTGTCAAATTTGAGCCAATTCCAAAACCGTCGAGAAAAATGACGAAAGTGCCCCTGGCGCGATTTTTGTTCCCGATCAACCTGTCAAATTTGAGCACATTCCGACCCCGTCGCGAAAAATGACAAAATTGCGCCCGGATAAATTTTTGTTTCCGATCAACCAGTCAAATTTGAGCCCATTCCGACACCGTCACGAAAAACGACGAAATTGCCCCTGGCGCAATTTTTGTTCACGATCAACCTGTCAAATTTGAGCAAATTCCGACTCCATCGCGAAAATTGACCAAATTTCCCCCGTCGAGATTTTTGTTCCCGATCAACCTGTCAAATTTTAGCCCATTTCGACTCCGTTACGAAAAATGACGAAATAGCCCCCCGCGCGATTTTTGTTTCCGATCATCCTGTCAAATTTGAGCCCATTCCGAGACCTTCGTGACAATGACTAAATTGCCCCTGGCGTGGTTTTGTTTCCTATCACCCTATCAAATTTGAGCCCATTCCGACTCCGTCGCGAAAAATAACGAAATCCCCCCGGATCGATTTTTATTTCTGATCAACCAGTCAAATTTGAGCCCATTCCGACACATTCATAAAAATGACGAAATTGCCCATGGCGTGGTTTTTGTTTCCGATCAACCTGTCAAATTTGAGCCCATTCCGACTCCGTCGCGAAAAAAGACGAATTGCACCCGGCGCCATTTTTGTTTACGATCAACTTGTCAAATTGGAGCAAATTCCGACTCCGTCGCGAAAAACGACAAAATTCCCCCCGGCGAGATTTTTGTTCCTGGTCAACCTGTCAAATTTTAGCCCATTCCGACTCTGTCGCGAAAAATAACGAAATTGCCTCCAGCGCGATTTTTGTTTCCCCTCAATCAGTCAAATTTTAGCTGATTCCGACACCGTCGCGAAAAATGATGAAATTGCCCCTAGCCCGATTTTTCTTTCCGATCAACCTGTCAAGTTTGAGCCCATTCCGACTCCGTCGCGAAAAATGCCGAAATTGCCCCTAGCCCGATTTTTCTTTCCGATCAACCTGTCAAGTTTGAGCCCATTCCGACTCCGTCGCGAAAAATGCCGAAATTGCCCCTAGCCCGATTTTTATTTCCGGTCAACCTTTCAAATTTAAGCCCATTCCGACTCCGTCGCGAAAAATGCCGAAATTGCCCCTAGCCCGATTTTTCTTTCCGATCAACCTGTCAAATTTTAGCACATTCCGAAACCGTCGCGAAAAATGACAAAATTACCCCGACCCGATTTTTGTTTTCGATCAACCTGTCAAATTTGAGCCCATTCCGACACCGTCGCGAAAAATGACGAAATTGCCCCCGACGAATTTTTGTTCCCGGTCAACCTGTTAAATTTGAGCTCATTCCGATTTTTGTTCCCGGTCAACCTGTCAAATTTAAGCCCATTCCGACTCCGTCGTGAAAAATGCAGAAATCCCCCCCGATCGATTTTTGTTTTCGGTCAACCTGTCAAATTTGAGCCCATTCCGACACCTTCGTAAAAATGACGAAATTGCCCCTGGCGTGGTTTTTGTTTCCGATCAACCTGTCAAATTTAAGCACATTCCGACTCCGTCGAGAAAAATGACGAAATTACTCCCGGCGCGATTTTTGTTTCCGATCAACCTGTCAAATTTAAGCCCATTCTGACACCGTCGCGAAAAATGACGAAATTTTTCCTGGCGCGATTTTTGATCCCGATCAACCTGTCAAATTTGAGCCCATTTCGGCTCCGTCGTGAAAAATGACGAAATTGCCCCTGGCACGATTTTTGATCCCGATCAATCTGTAAAATTTGAGCCCATTCCGACTCCATAAGGAAAATTGACGAAATTACCCTGACGCGATTTTTATTTCCGATCAACCTGTAAAATTTTAGCCCATTCCAACACCGTCGGAAAAAATGACGAAATTGCCCCCGGATAAATTTTTGTTTCCGATGAACCTGTCAAATTTGAGCCCATTCCGACACCGTCGCGAAAAATGACGAAATTACCCCTGGCGCGATTTTTGTTCACGATCAACCTATCAAATTTGAGCCCATTCCGACTCCGTCGCGAAAAATGACGAAATTCCCCTCGGCGAGATTTTTGTTCCCGGTCAACCTGTCAAATTTGAGCTCATTCCGACTCCGTCGCGAAAAATGACGAAATTGCCCCTGCGCGATTTTGATTTCCGATCGACCTGTCAAATTTGAGCCCATTCCGACACCTTCGTAAAAATGACGAAATTGCCCCTGGCGCGATTTTTGTTTCCGATCAACCAGTCAAATTTGAGACCATTCCGACACCTTCGTGAAAATGACGAAACTGCCCCTGGCGTGGTTTTTGTTTCCGATCAACCTGTCAAATCTGAGCCCATTCGACTCCGTCGCCAAAAATGACGAAATTGCTCCCAGAGCGATTTTTGTTTACGATCAATCTGTCAAATTTGAGCCCAATCCGACCCCGTCGCGAAAAATGATGAAATTGCGCACGGCCAAATTTTTGTTTCCGATCAACCTGTCAAATTTGAGCCCATTCTGACAGCGTCGCGAAAAATGACGAAATTGCCCCTGGCGCGATTTTTGTTCCCGATCAACCTGTCAAATTTGAGCCCATTCCGACTCCGTCGCGAAAAATGACGAAATTCCCCTCGGCGAGATTTTTGTTCCCGGTCAACCTGTCAAATTTGAGCTCATTCCGACTCCGTCGCGAAAAATGACGAAATTGCCCCTGCGCGATTTTTATTTCCGATCAACCTGTCAAATTTGAGCCCATTCCGACACCTTCGTAAAAATGACGAAATTGCCCCTGGCTCGATTTTTGTCTTCGATCAACCTGTCAAATTTGAGCCCAATCCGACACCGTCGCGAAAAATGACGAAATTGCCCTCGGATAAATTTTTTGTTTCCGATCCACCTGTCAAATTTGAGCCCATTTCGACACCGTCGCGAAATATGACGAAATTGCCCCTGGCGCGATTTTTGTTTCCGATCAACTAGTTAAATTTGAGCCCATTCTGATACCGTCGCGAAAAATGACGAAATTCCCCCCGGATCGATTTTTGTTTCTCATCAATCTGTCAAATTTGAGCAGATTCCGACACCGTCGCGAAAAATGATGAAATTGCCCCTGGCACGATTTTCGCTCCCGATCAACCGTCAAATTTGAGCCCATTTCGACTCCGCCGCGAAAAATGACGAAATTCCCAACGGATCGATTTTTGTTTCCGATCAATCTGTCAAATTTGAGCCAATTCCGAAACCGTCGCGAAAAATGACGAAAGTGCCCCTGGCGCGATTTTTGTTCCCGATCAACCTGTCAAATTTGAGCCCATTCTGACTTCGTCGCGAAATATTACGAAATTGCCTCTTGCGCGGTTTTCGTTTCCGATCAACCGGTCAAATTTGGGCCCATTCCGACTCCGTCGCGAAAAATAACGAAATTGCCCATGGCCCGATTTTTTTCCCTATCAACCTATCAAATTTGTACTCATTTTGACTCGATCGCGAAAAATGACGATATTGCCCCTGGCGCGATTTTTGTTTCCGATCAACCTGTCAAATTTGAGCCCATTCCGACACTGTCGCAAAAAATGACGAAATTGCCCTCGGCGAGATTTTTGTTCCCAGTCAACCTGTCAAATTTGAGCCCATTCCGACTCCGTCGCGAAAAATGACGAAATCCCCCAGATCGATTTTTATTTTCGATCAACCTGTCAAATTTGAGCCCATTCCGACACCTTCGTAAAAATGACGAAATTGCCCCTGGCGTGGTTTTTGTTTTCGATCAACGTGTCAAATTTGAGCCAATTACGACTCCGTCGCGAAAAATGACCAAATTGCTCCCGGCACGATTTTTGTTTACGATGAACCTGTCAAATTTGAGCCCAATCGGACACCGTCGCGAAAAATGACGAAATTCCCCCAGGCGTGGTTTTTGTTTCCGATCAACCTGTCAAATTTGAGACCATTCCGACTCCGTCGCGAAAAATTACGAAATTGCTCCCGGTGTTATTTTTTTTACTATCAATCTGTCAAATTTGAGCCCAATCCAACCTAGTCGCGAGGGCCCGGATAAATTCTTGTTTCCGATCAACCAGTCAAAATTGAGCCCATTCCGACACCGTCGCGAAAACTGACAAAATTGCCCCTGGAGCGATTTTTGTTCCCGATCAACCTGTCAAATTTGATCTCATTCCGACTCCGTCGCGAAAAATGACGAAATTCTCCCCGGCGAGATTTTTCTTCCCGGTCAACCTGACAAATTTGTGCCCATTCCGACTCCGTCGCGAAAAATGACGAAATTGGCTTTTGCGCGATTTTTGTTTCCGATCAACCTGTCAAATTTGAGCCCATTCCGACACCTTCGTGAAAATGACGAAATTGCCCCTGGCGTGGTTTTTGTTTCCGATCAACCTGTCAAATTTGGGACCATTTCGATTCCGTCGCGAAAAATGACGAAATTGCTCCCGGCGCGATTTTTTTTTTACTTTCAATCTGTCAAATTTGAGCCCAATCCGACCCCGTCGCGAAAAATGATGAAATTGCCCCTGGTGCGATTTTTGTTCCCGATCAACCTGTCAAATTTGTGCCCATTCCGACTCCGTCGCGAAAAATGACGAAATTTCCCCCGGTGAGATTTTTTTCCCGGTCAACCTGTCAAATTTGAGCCCATTCCGACACCTTCGTAAAAATGACGAAATTTCCCCTGGCGTGACTTTTGTTTCCTATCAACCTGTCAAATTTGAGCCCATTCCGACTCCGTCACGAAAAATGACGAAATTGCTACCGGCGCGATTTTTGTTTACGATCAACCTGTCAAATTTGAGCACAATCCGACCCCGTCGCGAAAAATGATTAAATTGGGCCCGGATAAATTTTTGTTTCCGATCAACCAGTCAAAATTGAGCCCATTCCGACTCTGTTGCGAAAAATGACTAAATTGTCCCCCGCGCGATTTTGGTTTCCGATCAACCTATCAAATTTGAGCCCATTCCGACACCTTCGTGAAAATGACGAAATTGCCCCTGGCATGGTTTTTGTTTCCGATCAACCTGTCAAATTTGAGTCCATTCCAACTGCATCGCGAAAAATGACGAAATTGCTCCCGGCGCGATTTTTGTTTACGATCAATCTGTCAAATTTGAGCCCAATCCAACACCGTCGCGAAAAGTGACGAAATTGCCCCAGGCGTGGTTTTTGTTTCCGATCAACCTGTCAAATTTGAGACCATTCCGACTCCGTCGCGAAAAATTACGAAATTGCTCCCGGCGTTATTTTTTTTACTATCAATCTGTCAAATTTGAGCCCAATCCAACCTAGTCGCGAGGGCCCGGATAAATTCTTGTTTCCGATCAACCAGTCAAAATTGAGCCCATTCCGACACCGTCGCGAAAACTGACAAAATTGCCCTTGGCGCGATTTTTGTTCCCGATCAACCTATCAAATTTGATCCCATTCCGACTCCGTCGCGAAAAATGACGAAATTCTCCCCGGTGAGATTTTTCTTCCCGGTCAACCTGACAAATTTGTGCCCATTCCGACTCCGTCGCGAAAAATGACGAAATTGGCTTTTGCGCGATTTTTGTTTCCGATCAACCTGTCAAATTTGAGCCCATTCCGACACCTTCGTGAAAATGACGAAATTGCCCCTGGCGTGGTTTTTGTTTCCGATCAACCTGTCAAATTTGGGACCATTCCGACTCCGTCGCGAAAAATGACGAAATTGCTCCCGGCGCGATTTTTTTTTACTTTCAATCTGTCAAATTTGAGCCCAATCCGACCCCGTCGCGAAAAATGATGAAATTGCCCCTGGTGCGATTTTTGTTCCCGATCAACCTGTCAAATTTGTGCCCATTCCGACTCCGTCGCGAAAAATACCGAAATTTCCCCCGGCGAGATTTTTTTCCCGGTCAACCTGTCAAATTTGAGCCCATTCCAACACCGTCGCGAAAAATGACGAAATTACACCCGAAGCGATTTTTGTTTATGATCAATCTGTCAAATTTAAGCCCAATCCGACCCCGTCGCGAAAAATGATGAAATTGTGCCGGGATAA
>NW_019265334.1:0-225 GCF_002742605.1 Olea europaea var. sylvestris
GGAGATTCGAAGTAGGTCAGGTCAAATAGAGCTGTCTTTGAAAGCTGTCCAATCGGTCTAACCAATCCTCTAGTTGAAGAGTAATAATACGGTAAGCAGGAGCAAAGAAAGGGGCTGCCATTAGTTAGCTGCAAGGGATGAGAGAGGCCTTTTCCGGGTAAGAGATGAATGAGGCCTTACGAGGGCTCTTTCCCACTTAATAGATTCATTCCTTCGTTACGGCGG
>NW_019265334.1:10189-10398 GCF_002742605.1 Olea europaea var. sylvestris
GAAACTGACTCGTAAGAACATAATAGTCTCCTTACTTAGTCTCAGTCATATGTACTCAACTTTCTTAGTGTTTAGATCAAGGCACCTATATTATGTAGATAATTTCTTCTCAAGATGCCTATTCATCTAAGGATGCCCATAGAGAGGGGAGATTCGAAGTAGGTCAGGTCAAATAGAGCTGTCTTTGAAAGCTGTCCAATCGGTCTAAC
>NW_019265335.1:0-10396 GCF_002742605.1 Olea europaea var. sylvestris
ATTTCGTCATTTTTCGCGACTCTGTCGGAATTGGCTAAAATTTGACTGGTTGATCGGAAACAAAAATCGCGCCGGGGGCAATTCCGTAATTATTCTCGACTGTGTCGGAATTGGCTGAAATTTGGCAGTTTGATCGGAAATGAAAATCGCGCCGGCGGCAATTTCGTCATTTTTCTCGACTGTATCGGAATGGGCTCAAATTCGACAGGTTTATCGGGAACAAAAACCGCGCCTAGTGTAATTTCGTCATTTTTCAAGACTGTGTCGGAATTGGCTAAAATTTGACTTGTTGATAGGAAACAAAAACCGCGCCGGGGGCAATTTCGTCATTTTTCTCGACTGTGTCGGATTGGCTGAAATTTGGCAGTTAATCTGAAATAAAATTCACGCCGGGGGCAATTCCGTCGTTCTTCTCGACTGTGTTGGAATTGGCTGAAATTTGGCAGTTTGATCGGAAATAAAAATCGTGCCGGCGGCAATTTCGTCATTTTTCTCGACTGTATCGGAATGGGCTCAAATTCGACAGGTTTATCGGGAACAAAAACCGCGCCTAGTGTAATTTCGTCATTTTTCAAGACTGTGTCGGAATTGGTTAAAATTTGACTTGTTGATAGGAAACAAAAACCGCGCCGGGGGCAATTTCGTCAATTTTCTCGACTGTGTCGGATTGGCTGAAATTTGGCAGTTAATCTGAAATAAAAATCGCGCCGGGGGCAATTTCGTCATTTTTCGCGACTGTATCGGAATTGGCTAAAATTTAACTGGTTGATCGGAAACAAAAATCGCGCCGGGGGCAATTTCGTCATTTTTCGCGACTGTATCGGAATTGGCTAAAATTTAACTGGTTGATCGGAAACAAAAATCGCGCCGGGGGCAATTTCGTCATTTTTAGCGACTGTGTCGGAATTGGCTGAAATTTGGCAGGTTGATCGGAAATAAAAATCGCGCAGCTGGCAATTTCGTCGTTTTTCACGACTGTGTCGGAATGGGCTAAAATTTGACTGGTTGATCGGGTACAAAAATCGCGCTGGGTGTAATTTCGTTATTATTCGCGTCTGTGTCGAAATTGGATAAAATTTGACTTGTTGATCGGAAACAAAAACCACGTCGGGGTCAATTTCGTCATTTTTCTCGACTGTGTCGGAATTAGCTGAAATTTGACTTGTTGATCGGAAACAAAAATCGCGCCGTGGTAATTTCGTCATTTTTCTCGACTTTATCGGAATTGGCTGAAATTTGGCAGTTTGATTTGAAATAAAAATCGAGCCGGGGGCAATTTCGTCATTTTTCTCGACTGTGTCGGAATGGGCTCAAATTTGACAGTTTGATCGGAAACAAAAATCGAGCCAGGGGCAATTTCGTCATTTTTCTCGACTGTGTCAAAATTGGCTAATATTTGGCAGTTTGATCTGACATAAAAATCGCCCCGGGGGCAATTTCGTCATTTTTCTCGACTGTGTCGGAATGGGCTCAAATTTGACAGTTTGATCGGAAACAAAAATCGCGCTGGGGGCAATTTCGTCATTTTTCTCGACTGTGTCGGAATCGGCTGAAATTTCGTAGTTTGATCGGAAATAAAAATCGCGCCGGCGGCAATTTCGTCATTTTTCTCGACTGTGTCGGAATGGGCTCAAATTTGACAGGTTGATCGGGAACAAAAATCGCGCCGGGGGCAATTTCGTCATTTTTCGCAACTGTGTCGGAATTGGCTAAAATTCGACTGGTTGATCGGAAACAAAAACCGCGTCGGGGACAATTTCGTCATTTTTCTCGACTGTGTCGGAATGGGCTCAAATTTGACAGGTTGATCGGGAACAAAAATCGCGCCGGGGGCAATTTCGTCATTTTTCGCAACTGTGTCGGAATTGGCTAAAATTCGACTGGTTGATCGGAAACAAAAACCGCGTCGGGGGCAATTTCGTCATTTTTCGCAACTGTGTCGGAATTGGCTAAAATTCGACTGGTTGATCGGAAACAAAAACCGCGTCGGGGACAATTTCGTCATTTTTCTCGACTGTGTTTGAATTGGCTGAAATTTGGCAGTTTGATCGGAAATAAAAATCGCGCTGGCGGAAATTTCGTCATTTTTCTCGACTGTGTCTGAATGGGCTAAAATTTGACAGGTTTATCGGAAGCAAAAATCGCGCCGGGGGCAATTACGTCATTTTTCTCTACTGTGTCGGAATTGGTTGAAATTTTGTGGTTTGAACGGAAATGAAAATCGCGCCGGGGGCAATTTCGTCATTTTTTCTCGACTGTGTCGGAATGGGCTCAAATTGGACAATTTGATCAGAAACAAAAATCGCGCCAGGAGCAATTACGTCATTTTTCTCTACTGTGTCGGAATTGGCTGAAATATGGCAGTTTGATCTGAAATAAAAATCGCGCCGGGGGCAATTTCGTAGTTCTTCGCGAATGTGTCGGAATTGGCTAAAATTCGACTGGTTGATCGGAAACAAAAACCGCGTCGGGGGCAATTTCGTCCTTTTTCTCGACTGTGTTCGAATTGGCTGAAATTTGGCAGTTTGATCGGAAATAAAAATCGTGCTGGTGGAAATTTCGTCATTTTTCTCGACTGTGTCGGAATTGGCTAAAATTTGACAGGTTTATCGGGAGCAAAAACTGAGCCGCGGGCAATTTCGTCATTTTTCTCGCCTGTGTCGGAATTGGCTGAAATTTGGCGGTTTGATCGGAAATAAAATTCGCGCCGGGGGCAATTTCGTCATTTTCCTCGACTGTGTCGGAATGGGCTCAAATTGGACAATTTGATCGGAAACAAAATCGCGCCGGGGGCAATTCCGTCATTTTTCTCGACTGTGTCGGAATTGGCTGAAATATGGCAGTTTGATCTGAAATAAAAATCGCGCCGGGGGCAATTTCGTCATTTTTCGCAACTGTGTCGGAATTGGCTAGGATTCGACTGGTTGATTGGAAACAAAAACCGCGTCGGGGGCAATTTCGTCATTTTTCTCGACTGTGTTGGAATTGGCTGAAATTTGGCAGTTTGATCAGAAATAAAATTCGTCCCGGGGGCAATTTCGTCATTTTTCTCGACTGTGTCGAAATGGGCTCAAATTTGACGGTTTGATCGGAAACAAAAATCGCGCCGGGGGTAATTTCGTCATTTTTCCCTACTGTGTCGTAATCGGCTGAAATCTGACAGTTTGATCGGAAATAAAAATCGCGCCGGCGGTAATTTCGTCATTTTTCTCGACTGTGTCGGAATGGGCTCAAATTTGACAGGTTGATTGGGAACAAAAATCGCGCCGGGGGAAATTTCGTCATTTTTCTCGACTGTGTCGGAATTGGCTGAAATTTGGCAGTTTGATCTGAAATAAAATCGCGCCGGGGGCAATTTCGTCATTTTTCTAGACTGTGTCGGAATGGGCTCAAATTTGATAGGTTTATCGGGAACAAAAATCGCGTCGGGGGCAATTTCGAAATTTTTCTCGACTGTGTTGGAATTGTCTGAAATTTGGCAGTTTGATCGGAAATAAAAATCGCGCCGACGAAAATTTCGTCATTTTTCTCGACTGTGTCGGAATGAGATAAAATTGGACAGGTTTATCGGGAGCAAAAACAGCGCCGAGGGCAATTTCGTCATTTTTCTCGACCGTGTCAGAATTGGCTGAAATTTGACAGGTTTATCGGGAGCAAAAACCACGCCGAGGGCAATTTCGTCATTTTTCTCGACTGTGCCGGAATTGGCTGAAATTTGGCGGTTTGATCAGAAATAAAAATCGCGCCGACGACAATTTCGTCATTTTTCTCGACTATGTCGGAATGGCCTCAAATTTGACAGGTTGATCGTGAACAAAAATAGCGCCGGGTGTAATTTCGTCATTTTTCGCGACTGTGTCGGAATTGGCTAAAATTTGACTGGTTGATCGAAACAAAAATCGCGCCGAAATTTGGCAGTTTGATCTGAAATAAAAATCGCGTCAGGGGCAATTTCGTCATTTTTCTCGACTGTGTCGGAATGGGCTTAAATTTGACAGGTTGATAGGAAACAAAAACCGCGTCGGGGGCAATTTCGTCATTTTTCTCGACTGTGTCGGAATTGGCTGAAATATGACAGTTTGATCTGAAATAAAAATCGCGTCGGTGGAAATTTCGTCATTTTTCGCGACTGTTTCGGAATTGGCTAAAATTCGACTGGTTGATCGGAAACAAAAACCGCGTCGGGGGCAATTTCGTTATTTTTCTCGACTGTGTTTGAATCGGCTGAAATTTGACAGTTTGATCGGAAATAAAAATCGCGCCGGCGGCAATTTCGTCATTTTTCTCGACTGTGTCGGAATGGGCTCAAATTTGACAGGTTGATCGGGAACAATAATCGCGCGGGGGGCAATTTCGTCATTTTTCTCGACTGTGTCGGAATTGGCTGAAATATGGCAGTTTGATCTGAAATAAAAATCGCGCCGGGGGCAATTTCGTCATTTTTCGCGACGGTGTCGAAATCGGCCAAAATTTGACCGATTGATCATAAACTAAAATCATGCCGGGGGCAATTTCGTCATTTTTCGCGACGGTGTCGAAATCGGCCAAAATTTGACCGATTGATCATAAACTAAAATCATGCCGGGGGCAATTTCGTCATTTTTCTCAACTGAGTTTGAATTGGCTGAAATTTGGCAGTTTGATCGGAAATAAAAATCGCGCTGGCGGAAATTTCGTCATTTTTCTCGACTGTGTCGGAATGGGCTAAAATTTAACAGGTTTATAGGAAGCAAAAATCGCGCCGAGGGAAATTTCGTCATTTTTCTCGAATGTGTCGAAATTAGCTGAAATTTGGCGGTTTGATCGGAGATGAAAATCGTGCCGGGGCAATTTCGTCATTTTTCTCGGCTGTGTCGGAATTGACTGATATTTGGCAGTTTGATCGGAAAGAAAAATCGCGCCGACGGCAATTTCGTCATTTTTCTCGACTGTGTCGGAATGGGCTCAAATTTGACCGTTTGATCGAAAACAAAAATCGCGCCGGGGGCAATTTCGTCATTTTTCTCGACTGTGTCGGAATCGGCTAAAATTTGACAGGTTTATCGGAAGCAAAAACTGCGCCGAGGGCAATTTCGTCATTTTTCTCGACTGTGTCGGAATTGGCTGAAATTTGGCGGTTTGATCGGAAATATAAATCGCGCCGGGGGCAATTTCGTCATTTTTCGCGACTGTGTCGAAATTGGCTGAAATTTGACTGGTTGATCGGAAACAAAAATCGCGCCGGGAGAAATTTCGTCATTTTTCTCGACTGTGTCGGAATGGGCTCAAATTTGACAGTTTGATCGGAAACAAAAATCGCGCCGGGAGAAATTTCGTCATTTTTCTCGACTGTGTCGGAATGGGCTCAAATTTGACAGTTTGATCGGAAACAAAAATCGCGCCGGGAGAAATTTCGTCATTTTTCTCGACTGTGTCGGAATGGGCTCAAATTTGACAGTTTGATCGGAAACAAAAATCGCGCCGGGAGAAATTTCGTCATTTTTCTCGACTGTGTCGGAATGGGCTCAAATTTGACAGTTTGATCGGAAACAAAAATCGCGCCGGGAGAAATTTCGTCATTTTTCTCGACTGTGTCGGAATGGGCTCAAATTTGACAGTTTGATCGGAAACAAAAATCGCGCCGGGAGAAATTTCGTCATTTTTCTCGACTGTGTCGGAATGGGCTCAAATTTGACAGTTTGATCGGAAACAAAAATCGCGCCGGGAGAAATTTCGTCATTTTTCTCGACTGTGTCGGAATGGGCTCAAATTTGACAGTTTGATCGGAAACAAAAATCGCGCCGGGAGAAATTTCGTCATTTTTCTCGACTGTGTCGGAATGGGCTCAAATTTGACAGTTTGATCGGAAACAAAAATCGCGCCGGGAGAAATTTCGTCATTTTTCTCGACTGTGTCGGAATGGGCTCAAATTTGACAGTTTGATCGGAAACAAAAATCGCGCCGGGAGAAATTTCGTCATTTTTCTCGACTGTGTCGGAATGGGCTCAAATTTGACAGTTTGATCGGAAACAAAAATCGCGCCGGGAGAAATTTCGTCATTTTTCTCGACTGTGTCGGAATGGGCTCAAATTTGACAGTTTGATCGGAAACAAAAATCGCGCCGGGGGCAATTTCGTCATTTTTCTCGACTGTGTCGGAATTGGCTGAAATTTGGCGGTTTGATCGGAAATATAAATCGCGCCGGGTGCAATTTCGTCATTTTTCTCGACTGTGTCGGAATGGGCTCAAATTGGACAATTTGATCGGAAACAAAAATCACGCCGGGAGCAATTTCGTCATTTTTCTCGACTGTGTCGGAATTGGATGAAATATGGCAGTTTGATCTGAAATAAAAATCGCGCCGGGGGCAATTTCGTCATTTTTCGCGACTGTGTCGAAATTGGCTAAAATTCGACTGGTTTATCGGAAACAAAAATCGCGTCGGGGGCAATTTCGTCATTTTTCTCGACTGTGTTGGAATTGGCTGAAATTTGGCAGTTTGATCGGAAAGAAAAATCGCGCCGGGGGAAATTTCGTCATTTTTCTCGACTGTGTCGGAATGAGATAAATTCGACAGGTTTATCGGGAGCAAAAACAGCGCCGAGGGCAATTTCGTCATTTTTCTCGACTGTGTCGGAATGAGATAAATTCGACAGGTTTATCGGGAGCAAAAACAGCGCCGAGGGCAATTTCGTCATTTTTCTCGACTGTGTCGGAATGAGATAAATTCGACAGGTTTATCGGGAGCAAAAACAGCGCCGAGGGCAATTTCGTCATTTTTCTCGACTGTGTCGGAATGAGATAAATTCGACAGGTTTATCGGGAGCAAAAACAGCGCCGAGGGCAATTTCGTCATTTTTCTCGACTGTGTCGGAATGAGATAAATTCGACAGGTTTATCGGGAGCAAAAACAGCGCCGAGGGCAATTTCGTCATTTTTCTCGACTGTGTCGGAATGAGATAAATTCGACAGGTTTATCGGGAGCAAAAACAGCGCCGAGGGCAATTTCGTCATTTTTCTCGACTGTGTCGGAATGAGATAAATTCGACAGGTTTATCGGGAGCAAAAACAGCGCCGAGGGCAATTTCGTCATTTTTCTCGACTGTGTCGGAATGAGATAAATTCGACAGGTTTATCGGGAGCAAAAACAGCGCCGAGGGCAATTTCGTCATTTTTCTCGACTGTGTCGGAATGAGATAAATTCGACAGGTTTATCGGGAGCAAAAACAGCGCCGAGGGCAATTTCGTCATTTTTCTCGACTGTGTCGGAATGAGATAAATTCGACAGGTTTATCGGGAGCAAAAACAGCGCCGAGGGCAATTTCGTCATTTTTCTCGACTGTGTCGGAATGAGATAAATTCGACAGGTTTATCGGGAGCAAAAACAGCGCCGAGGGCAATTTCGTCATTTTTCTCGACTGTGTCGGAATGAGATAAATTCGACAGGTTTATCGGGAGCAAAAACAGCGCCGAGGGCAATTTCGTCATTTTTCTCGACTGTGTCGGAATGAGATAAATTCGACAGGTTTATCGGGAGCAAAAACAGCGCCGAGGGCAATTTCGTCATTTTTCTCGACTGTGTCGGAATGAGATAAATTCGACAGGTTTATCGGGAGCAAAAACAGCGCCGAGGGCAATTTCGTCATTTTTCTCGACTGTGTCGGAATGGGCTCAAATTGGACAATTTGATCGGAAACAAAAATCGCGCCGGGGGCAATTTCGTCATTTTTCTTGACTGTGTCGGAATGGGCTCAAATTTGATAGGTTTATCGGGAACAAAAACCGCGTCGAGGGCAATTTCGAAATTTTTCTCGACTGCGTTGTAATTGGCTGAAATTTGGCAGTTTGATCGGAAATAAAAATCGCGCCGGCGAAAATTTCGTCATTTTTCTCGACTGTGTCGGAATGAGATAAATTGGACAGGTTTATCGGGAGCAAAAACAGCGCCGAGGGCAATTTCGTCATTTTTCTCGACTGTGTCATAATTGGCTGAAATTTGACAGGTTTATCGGGAGCAAAAATCGCGCCGAGGGCAATTTCGTCATTTTTCTCGACTGTGTCGGAATGGGCTTAAATTTGACAGGTTGATCGGAAACAAAAATCGTGCCGGGGGCAATTTCGTCATTTTTCTCGACTGTGTCGGAATTGGCTGAAATTTGGCAATTTTGATCAGAAATAAAAATCGCGCCGGCGGCAATTTCGTCATTTTTCTCGACTGTGTCGGAATGGCCTCAAATTTGACAGGTTGATCGTGAACAAAAATAGCGCAGGGTGTAATTTCGTCATTTTTCGCGACTGTCTCGGAATTGGCTAAAATTTGACTGGTTGATCGAAAAAAAAATCGCGCTGAAATTTGGCAGTTGATCTGAAATAAAAATCGCGCCGGGGGCAATTTCGTCATTTTTCTCGACTGTGTCGGAATGGGCTTAAATTTGACAGGTTGATCGGAAACAAAAATCGTGCCGGGGGCAATTTCGTCATTTTTCTATACTGTGTCGAAATTGGCTGAAATATGGCAGTTTGATCTGAAACAAAAATCGCGCCGGGGGCAATTTCGTCATTTTTCGCGACTGTGTCGGAATTGGCTAAAATTCGACTGGTTGATTGGAAACAAAAACCACGTCGGGGGCAATTTCGTCATTTTTCTCGACTGTGTTTGAATCGGCTGAAATTTGACAGGTTGATCGGAAATAAAAATCGCGCTGGCGGCAATTTCGTCATTTTTCTCGACTGTGTCGGAATGGGCTCAAATTTGACAGGTTGATCGGAAACAAAAATCGTGCCAGGGGCAATTTCGTCATTTTTCTCGACTGTGTCGGAAGTGGCTGAAATTTGGCAGTTTGATCTGAAATAAAAATCGCGCCGGGGGCAATTTCGTCATTTTTCTCGACTGTGTCGGAATGGGCTCAAATTTGACAGGTTGATCGGAAACAAAAATCGTGCCAGGGGCAATTTCGTCATTTTTCTCGACTGTGTCGGAATCGCGCTGAAATTTGGCAGTTTGATCTGAAATAAAAATCGCGCCGGGGGCAATTTCGTCATTTTTTTCGACTGTGTCGGAATGGGCTTAAATTTGACAGGTTGATCGGAAACAAAAATTGTGCCGGGGGCAATTTCGTCATTTTTCTCGACTGTGTTTGAATTGGCTGAAATTTGGCAGTTTGATCGGAAATAAAAATCGCGCTGGCTGAAATTTCGTCATTTTTCTCGACTACGTCGGAATGGGCTAAAATTTAACAGGTTTATCGGAAGCAAAAATCGCGCCGAGGGAAATTTCGTCATTTTTCTCGAATGTGTCAGAATTGGCTGAAATTTGGCGGTTTGATCGGAAATGAAAATCGCGCCGGGGGCAATTTCGTCATTTTTCTCGGCTGTGTCGGAATTGACTGATATTTGGCAGTTTGATCGGAAAGAAAAATCGCGCCGACGGCAATTTCGCTATTTCCCTCGACTGTGTCGGAATGGGCACAAATTTGACCGTTTGATCGGAAACAAAAATCGCGCCGGGGGCAATTTCGTCATTTTTCTCGACTGTGTCGGAATTGGCCAAAATTTGACAGGTTTATCGGAAGCAAAAACCGCGCCGAGGGCAATTTCATCATTTTTCTCGACTGTGTCGGAATTGGCTGAAATTTGGTGGTTTGATCGGAAATAAAAATCGCGCCGGGTGCAATTTCGTCATTTTTCGCGACTGTGTCGGAATTGGCTAAAATTCGACTGGTTGATCGGAAACAAAAACCGCGTCGGGGACAATTTCGTCATTTTTCTCGACTGTGTCGGAATCGGCTGAAATTTGGCAGTTTGATCGGAAATAAAAATCGCGCCGGCGGCAATTTCGTCATTTTTCTCGACTGTGTCGGAATTGGCTGATATTTGGCAGGTTTATCGGAAAGAAAAATCGCGCCGAGGGCAATTACGTCATTTTTCTCGACTGTGTCGGAATTGGCTGAAATTTTGTGGTTTGAACGGAAATGAAAGTCGCGCCGGGGGCAATTTCGTCATTTTTCTCGACTGTGTCGGAATGGGCTCAAATTGGACAATTTGATCGGAAACAAAAATCGCGCCGGGGGCAATTTCGTCATTTTTCTCGACTGTGTCGGAATTGGCTGAAATTTGGCGGTTTGATCGGAAATAAAAATCGCGCCGGGTGCAATTTCGTCATTTTTCGCGACTGTGTCGGAATTGGCTAAAATTCGATTGGTTGATCGGAAACAAAAACCGCGTCGGGGACAATTTCGTCATTTTTCTCGACTGTGTCGGAATCTGCTGAAATTTGGCAGTTTGATCGGAAAAAAAAATCGCGCCGGCGGCAATTTCGTCATTTTTCTCGACTTTGTCGGAATTGGCTGATATTTGGCAGGTTTATCGGAAAGAAAAATCGCGCCGAGGGCAATTACGTCATTTTTCTCGACTGTGT
>NW_019265336.1:0-10394 GCF_002742605.1 Olea europaea var. sylvestris
AGAATGAGTACCTCCATATTTGGAACGCTTGGATTGTCGATGTACGAAGAATTGAGCGTTACTTTTGCACACGGTGTCCGTTTCCGGCCCGTAAGTCCTTTCTGGACATGTAGCGACCATTTTTTATTGAACTCACAACTTTGTCGTGACATACGAGGGATTTCGGCCATTTTTCGAAAGAATGAGCACTTGCATATTTGGAACGCTTGGATTGTCGGCATACGAAGAATTGAGCGTAACTTTTGCACCCGGTGTCCGTTTTGGGACCATAAGTACTTTTTGGAAATGTAGCGACCGTTTTCGATTGAACTCACCACTTCGTCATGACGTAGGAGGGATTTCGGTCTTTTTTCAAAAGTGTGAGCACTTGTATATTTGGAACGCTTGGATTGTCGGCATACGAAGAATTGAGCGTAACTTTTGCACCCGGTGTCCGTTTTGGGACCATAAGTACTTTTTGGAAATGTAGCGACCGTTTTCGATTGAACTCACCACTTCGTCATGACGTAGGAGGGATTTCGGTCTTTTTTCAAAAGTGTGAGCACTTGTATATTTGGAACGCTTGGATTGTCGGCATACGAAGAATTGAGCGTAACTTTTGCACACGGTGTCCATTTTAGGCCCATAAGTACTTTTTGGAAATGTAGCGACCGTTTTCGATTGAACTCACCACTTCGTCATGACGTAGGAGGGATTTCGGTCTTTTTTCAAAAGTGTGAGCACTTGTATATTTGGAACGCTTGGATTGTCGGCATACGAAGAATTGAGCGTAACTTTTGCACCCGGTGTCCGTTTTGGGACCATAAGTACTTTTTGGAAACATAGCGACCGTTTTGGATTGAACTCACCACTTCTTCGTGACGTATGAGGGATTTTGGCCATTTTTCGAAAGAATGATCACTTGCATATTTGGAACGCCTGGATTGTCGACGTACGAAGAAATGAGCGCAACTTTTGCACCCGGTGTCCTTTTTGGGACCATAAGTACTTTTTGGAAATGTAGCGACCGTTTTGGAATGAACTCACCACTTCATCGTGACGTACGAGGGATTTTGGCAATTTTTCGAAAGAATGAGCACTTACATATTTGGAACGCTTGGATTGTCGACGTACGAAGAATTGAGCGCAACTATTGCACCCGGTGTCCATTTTGGGACCATAAGTACTTTTTGGAAATGTAGCGACCGTTTTGGATTGAACTCCCAACTTCGTCGTGACGTATGAGGGATTTCGGCCATTTTTCGAAAGAGTGAGCACTTGCATATTTGGAACGCTTGGATTGCCGGCGTACGAAGAATTGAGCGTAACTTTTACACACGGTGTCCTTTTAGGACCATAAGTACTTTTTGGAAATGTAGCGACCGTTTTGGATTGAACTCCCAACTTCGTCGTGACGTATGAGGGATTTCGGCCATTTTTCGAAAGAGTGAGCACTTGCATATTTGGAACGCTTGGATTGCCGGCGTACGAAGAATTGAGCGTAACTTTTACACACGGTGTCCTTTTAGGACCATAAGTACTTTTTGGAAATGTAGCGACCGTTTTGGATTGAACTCCCAACTTCGTCGTGACGTATGAGGGATTTCGGCCATTTTTCGAAAGAGTGAGCACTTGCATATTTGGAACGCTTGGATTGCCGGCGTACGAAGAATTGAGCGTAACTTTTACACACGGTGTCCTTTTAGGACCATAAGTACTTTTTGGAAATGTAGCGACCGTTTTGGATTGAACTCCCAACTTCGTCGTGACGTATGAGGGATTTCGGCCATTTTTCGAAAGAGTGAGCACTTGCATATTTGGAACGCTTGGATTGCCGGCGTACGAAGAATTGAGCGTAACTTTTACACACGGTGTCCTTTTAGGACCATAAGTACTTTTTGGAAATGTAGCGACCGTTTTGGATTGAACTCCCAACTTCGTCGTGACGTATGAGGGATTTCGGCCATTTTTCGAAAGAATGAGCACTTGCATATTTGGAGCGCTTGGATTGTCGGCGGACGAAGAATTGAGCGTAACTTTTGCACACGGTGTCCGTTTTGGGACCAAATTACTTTTTGGAAATGTAGCGATCGTTTTGGATTGAACTCACAACTTTGTCATGACGTATGAGGGATTTCAGCCATTTTTCGAAGGAGCGACCACTGGCATATTTGGAACGCTTGGATTGCCGGCGTACGAAGAATTGAGCGTAACTTTTACACACGGTGTCCTTTTAGGACCATAAGTACTTTTTGGAAATGTAGCGACCGTTTTGGATTGAACTCACAACTTCGTCGTGACGTATGAGGGATTTCGGCCATTTTTCGAAAGAATGAGCACTTGCATATTTGGAACGCTTGGATTGTCGACGTACGAAGAATTGAGCGCAACTTTTGCACCCGGTGTCCATTTTGGGACCATAAGTACTTTTTGGAAATGTAGCGACAGTTTTGGGTTGAACTCACCACTTCGTCGTGACGTACTAGGGATTTTGGCCATCTTTCGAAAGAATGAGAACTTGCATATTTGGAACGCTTGGATTGTCGACGTACGAAGAATTGAGCGCGACTATTGCACCCGGTGTCCGTTTTGGGACCATAAGTACTTTTTGGAAATGTAGCGACCGTTTTGGATTGAACTCACAACTTCGTCGTGACGTATGGGGGATTTCGGCCATTTTTCGAAAGAATGAATACTTGCATATTTGGAACGCTTGGATTGCCGGCGTACGAAGAATTGAACGTAACTTTTGCACCCGGTGTCCGTTTTGGGACCATAAGTACTTTTTGGAAATGTAGCGACCGTTTTGGATTGAGCTCACAACTTCGTCGTGACGTATGAGGGATTTCGGCCGTTTTTCGAAAGAATGAGCACTTGCATATTTGGAACGCTTGGATTGTTGACGTACGAAGAATTGAGCGTAACTTTTGTACCCGATGTCCGTTTTGGGACCATAAGAACTTTTTGGAAATGTAGCGACCGTTTTGGATTGAACTCCCAACTTCATCGTGATGTATGAGGGATTTCGGCCATTTTTCGAAAGAGTGAGCACTTGCATATTTGGAACGCTTGGATTGTCGACGTACAAAGAATTGAGCGCAACTTTTGCACCCGGTATTCATTTTGGGACCATAAGTACTTTTTGGAAATGTAGCGACCATTTTGGATTGAACTCACAACTTCATCGTGACGTATGAGGGATTTCGGCAGTTTTTCGAAAGAGTGAGCACTTGCATACTTGGAATGCTTAGATTGCCGGCGTACGAAGAATTGAGCTTAACGGTTGCACACGGTGTCCGTTTTGGGACCATAAGTACTTTTTGGAAATGTAGCGACCGTTTTGGGTTGAAGTCCCAACTTCGTCGTGACGTATGAGGGATTTCGGCCATTTTTCAAAGGAGTGAGCACTTGCATATTTGGAACGCTTGGATTGTCGACGTACGAAGAATTGAGCGCAACTTTTGCACCCGGTGTCCGTTTTGGGACCATAAGTACTTTTTGAAAATATAGCGACAGTTTTGGGTTGAACTCCCAACTTCGTCGCGACGCATGAGGGATTTCGGCCATTTTTCGAAAGAGTGAGCACTTGCATATTTGGAACTCTTGGATTGCCGGCGTACGAAGAATTGAGCGTAACTTTTGCACACGGTGTCCTTTTATGACCATAAGTACTTTTTGGAAATGTAGCGACCGTTTTGGATTGAACTCACAACTTCGTCGTGACGTATGAGGGATTTTGGCCATTTTTCGAAAGAGTGAGCACTTGCATATTTGGAACGCTTGGATTGCCGGGGTATGAAGAATTGAGCGTAACTTTTGCACACGGTGTCCTTTTATGACCATAAGTACTTTTTGGAAATGTAGTGACCATTTTGGATTGAACTCACAACTTCATCGTGACGTATGAGGGATTTCGGCCATTTTTCGAAAGAATGAGCACTTGCATATTTGGAACGCTTGGATTGTCGACGTACGAAGAATTGAACGAAACTTTTGCACCTGGTGTCCTTTTTGGGACCATAACTACTTTTTGGAAATATGGCGACCGTTTTGGATTGAACTCACAACTTCGTCGTGACGTATGAGGGATTTCGGCCATTTTTCGAAAGAATGAGCACTTTTATATTTGGAACACTTGGATTGTCGACGTACGAAGAATTGAGCGCAACTTTTGCACCCGGTGTCCGTTTTGGGACCATAAGTACTTTTTGGAAACTTAGCGACAGTTTTGGGTTGAACTCACAACTTCGTAGTGACGTACGAGGGATTTTGGCCATTTTTCGAAAGAATGAGCACTTGAATATTTGGAACGCTTGGATTGTCGACGTACGAAGAATTGAGTGCAACTTTTGCACCCGGTGTCCATTTTGGGACCATAAGTACTTTTTGGAAATGTAGCGACCGTTTTGGATTGAACTCACAACTTCGTCGTGACGTATGAGGGATTTCAGCCATTTTTCGAAAGAGTGACCACTTGTATATTTGGAACGCTTGGATTGCCAGCGTACGAAGAATTGAGCGTAACTTTTGCACACGGTGTCCGTTTTGGGACCATAAGTACTTTTTGGAAATGTAGCGGCCGATTTGGATTGAACTCACAACTTCGTCGTGACGTACGAGGGATTTCGAGAATTTTTTGAAAGAATGAGAACTTGCATATTTGGAAAGCTCGGATTGTCGACGTACGAAGAATTGAGCGTAACTTTTCCACACGGTGTCCGTTTTGGTACCATAAGTACTTTTTGGAAACGTAGCGACAGTTTTGGGTTGAACTCACAACTTCGTCGTGACGTACAGGGATTTTGCCCATTTTTCGAAAGAATGAGCACTTGCATATTTGGAACGCTTGGATTGTCGACGTACGAAGAATTGAGTGCAACTTTTGCACTCGGTGTCCATTTTGGGACCATAAGTACTTTTTGGAAATGTAGCGATCGTTTTGGGTTGAACTCACAATTTCATCGTGACGTATGAGGGATTTTGGCCATTTTTCGAAAGAGTGACCACTTGCATATTTCGAATGCTTGGATTGCCGGCGTACGAAGAATTGAGCGTAACTTTTGCACACGGTGTCCGTTTTGGGACCATAAGTACTTTTTGGAAATGTAGCGACCGATTTGGATTGAACTCACAACTTCATCGTGACGTACGAGGGATTTCGAGAATTTTTTGAAAGAATGAGAACTTGTATATTTGGAAAGCTCGGACTGTCGACGTACGAAGAATTGAGCGTAACTTTTCCACACGGTGTCCATTTTGGGACCATACGTACTTTTAGGAAATGTAGCGACCGTTTTGGGTTGAACTCACAATTTCGTCGTGACGTATGAGGGATTTTGGCCATTTTTCGAAAGAGTGACCACTTGCATATTTGGAACGCTTGGATTGCCGGCGTACGAAGAATTGAGCGTAACTTTTGCACACGGTGTCTGTTTTGGGACCATAAGTACTTTTTGGAGATGTTACAACCGTTTTGGGTTGAACTCACAACTTCGTCGTGACGTATGAGGGATTTTGGCCATTTTTCGAAAGAGTGAGCACTTGCATATTTGGAACGCTTGGATTGTCAGTGTACGAAGAATTGAGCGCAACTTTTGCACACGGTGTCCTTTTAGGACCATAAGTACTTTTTGGAAATGTAGCGACCGTTTTGGATTGAACTCACAACTTCGTCTTGACGTATGAGGGATTTCAGCCATTTTTTGATAGAATGAGAACTTGCATATTTGGAAAGCTCGGATTGTTGACGTACGGAGAATTGAGCGCAACTTTTGCACCCGGTGTCCGTTTTGGGACCATAAGTACTTTTTGGAAATGTAGCAACCGTTTTGGATTGAACTCCCAACTTCGTCACGACGTATGAGGGATTTTGGCCATTTTTCGAAAGAGTGAGCACTTGCATATTTGGAAAGCTCGGATCGTCGACGTACGAAGAATTGAGCGTAACTTTTCCACACGGTGTCCGTTTTGGGACCATAAGTACTTTTTGGAAACATAGCGACAGTTTTGGGTTGAACTCACCACTTCGTCGTGACGTACGAGGGATTTTGGCCATTTTTCGAAAGAATGAGCACTTGCATATATGGAACGCTTGGATTGTCGCCGTACGAAGAATTGAGTGCAACTTTTGCACCCGGTGTCCATTTTGGGACCATAAGTACTTTTTGGAAATGTAGCGACCGTTTTGGGTTGAACTCACAATTTCGTCGTGACGTATGAGGGATTTTGGTCATTTTTCGAAAGAGTGACCACTTGCATATTTGGAACACTTGGATTGCCGGCGTACGAAGAATTGAGCGTAACTTTTGCACACGGTGTCCGTTTTGGGACCATAAGTACTTTTTCAAAATGTAGCGACCGATTTGGATTGAACTCACAACTTCGTCGTGACGTACGAGGGATTTCGAGAATTTTTTGAAAGAATGAGAACTTGCATATTTGGAAAGCTCGGATTGTCGACGTACGAAGAATTGAGCGTAACTTTTCCACACGGTGTCCGTTTTGGGACCATAAGTAATTTTTGGAAATGTAGCGACCGTTTTGGATTGGACTCCCAACTTCGTCATGACGTATGAGGGATTTTGGCCATTTTTTGAAAGAGTGAGCACTTGCATATTTGGAACGTTTGGATTGCCGGCGTACGAAGAATTGAGCGTAACTTTTGCACCCGGTCTGTTTTGGGACCATAAGTACTTTTTGGAAATGTAGCGACCGTTTTGGGTTGAACTCACAATTTCGTCGGGACGTATGAGGGATTTTGGCCATTTTTCGAAAGAGTGAGCACTTGCATATTTGGAACGCTTGGATTGCCGGCCTACGAAGAATTGAGCGTAACTTTTGGACACGGTGTCTGTTTTGGGACCATAAGTACTTTTTGGAGATGTTACAACCGTTTTGGGTTGAACTCACAACTTCGTCGTGACGTATGAGGGATTTTGGCCATTTTTCGAAAGAGTGAGCACTTGCATATTTGGAACGCTTGGATTGCCGGCGTATGAAGAATTCAGCGTAACTTTTGCACACGGTGTCCTTTTAGGACCATAAGTACTTTTTGGAAATGTAGCGACCGTTTTGGATTGAACTCACAACTTCATCTTGACGTATGAGGAATTTCGGCCATTTTTCAAAAGAAAAAGTACTTGCATATTTGGAACGCTTGGATTGTCGACGTACGAAGAATTGAGCGCAACTTTTGCACCCGGTGTCCATTTTGGGACCATAAGTACTTTTTGGAAATGTAGCGACAGTTTTGGGTTGAACTCCCAACTTCGTCGTGACGTATGAGGGATTTCGGCCATTTTTCGAAAGAGTGAGCACTTGCATATTTGGAACGCTTGGATTGCCGACGTACGAAGAATTGAGAGTAACTTTTGCACACGGTGTCTGTTTTGGGACCATAAGTACTTTTTCGAAATGTAGCGACAGTTTTGGGTTGAACTCACAACTTCGTCGTGATGTATGACGAATTTTGGCCATTTTTCGAAAGAGTGAGCACTTGCATATTTGGAACACTTGGATTGCCGACGTATGAAGAATTGAGCGTAACTTTTGCACACGGTGTCCTTTTAGGACCATAAGTACTTTTTGGAAATGTAGCGACCGTTTTGGATTGAACTCACAACTTCGTCTTGACGTATGAGGGATTTCGGCCATTTTTCAAAAGAAAAAGCACTTGCATATTTGGAACGCTTGGATTGTCGACGTACGAAGAATTGAGCGCAACTTTTGCACCCGGTGTCCGTTTTGGGACCATAAGTACTTTTTGAAAATGTAGCGACAGTTTTGGGTTGAACTCCCAACTTCGTCGTGATGTACGAGGGATTTTGGCCATTTTTCGAAAGAGTGAGCACTTACATATTTGGAACGCTTGGATTGCCGACGTACGAAGAATTGAGAGTAACTTTTGCACACGGTGACTGTTTTGGGACCATAAGTACTTTTTCGAAATGTAGCGACCGTTTTGGGTTGAACTCACAACTTCGTCGTGATGTATGAGGGATTTTGGCCATTTTTCGAAAGAGTGAGCACTTGCATATTTGGAACGCTTGGATTGCCGGCGTATGAAGAATTGAGTGTAACTTTTGCACACGGTGTCCTTTTAGGACCATTAGTACTTTTTGGAAATGTAGCGACCGTTTTGGATTGAACTCACAACTTCGTCATGACGTACGAGGGATTTCGGTCATTTTTCGAAAGTGTGAGCACTTGCATATTTGGAACGCTTGGGTTGTCGGCGTACAAAGAATTGAGCGTAACTTTTGCACCTGGTGTCCGTTTTGGGCCCGTAAGTCCTTTTTGGAAATTTAGCGACCGTTTTGGATTGAACTCACAACTTATTCGTGACGTATGAGGGATTTCAGCCATTTTTCGAAAGAATGAGCTCTTGCATATTTGGAACGCTTGGATTGTCGACGTACGAAGAATTGAGAGCAACTTTTGCACCCGGTGTCCATTTTGGGACCATAAGTACTTTTTGGAGATGTAGCGACCGTTTTAGATTGAACTCACCACTTCATAGAGACGTATCAGGGATTTCGGTCATTTTTCGAAAGTGTGAGCACTTGCATATTTGGAACGCTTGGATTGTCGGCGTACAAAGAATTGAGCGTAACTTTTGCACCCGGTGTCCGTTTTGGGCCCGTAAGTCCTTTTTGGAAATGTAGCGACCGTTTAGGATTTAACTCACAACTTCTTCGTGACGTATGAGGGATTTCGGCCTTTTTTTGAGAGAATGAGCACTTGCATATTTGGAACGCTTGGATTGTCGGCGGACGAAGAATTGAGCGTAACTTTTGCACACGGTGTCCGTTTTGGGACCAAATTACTTTTTGGAAATGTAGCGACCATTTTGGATTGAACTCACAACTTATTCGTGATGTATGAGGGATTTCAGCCATTTATCGAAAGAATGAGCACTTGCATATTTGGAACGCTTGGATTGTCGACGTACGAAGAATTGAGCGCAACTTTTGCACCCGGTGTCCGTTTTGGGACCATAAGTACTTTTTGGAAATGTAGCGACAGTTTTGGGTGGAACTCACAACTTCGTCGTGACGTACGAGGGATTTTGGTTATTTTTCGAATGAATGAGCACTTGCATATTTGGAACGCATTGATTGTCGACGTACGAAGAATTGATCGCAACTTTTGCAACCGGTGTCCGTTTTCGGACCATAAGTACTTTTTGGAAATGTAGCGACCGTTTTGGATTGAACTCACAACTTCATTGTGACGTATGAGGGATTTCGGCGGTTTTTCGAAAGAGTGAGCACTTGCATATTTGGAATGCTTAGATTGCCGGCGTACGAAGAATTGAACGTAACTTTTGCACACGGTGTCCGTTTTGGGACCATAAGTACTTTTTGGAAATGTAGCGACCGTTTGGGATTGAACTCCCAACTTCGTCGTGACGTATGAGGGATTTCGGCCATTTTTCGAAAGAATGAGCACTTGCATATTTCGAACGCATGGATTGTTGACGTACGAAGAATTGAGCGCAACTTTTGCACCCGGTGTCCGTTTTGGGACCGTAAGTACTTTTTGGAAATGTAGCGACCGTTTGGGATTGAACTCCCAACTTCGTCGTGACGTATGAGGGATTTCGGCCATTTTTCGAAAGAATGAGCACTTGCATATTTGGATCGCTTGGATAGTCGGCGGACGAAGAATTGAACGTAACTTTTGCACACGGTGTCCGTTTTGGGACCGTAAGTACTTTTTGGAAATGTAGCGACCGTTTTGGATTGAACTCACAACTTTGTCGTGATGTATGAGGGATTTCGGCCATTTTTCGAAAGAATGAGCACTTGCATATTTCGAACGCATGGATTGTTGACGTACGAAGAATTGAGCGCAACTTTTGCACCCGGTGTCCATTTTGGGACCATAAGTACTTTTTGGAAATGTAGCGATCGTTTTGGGTTGAACTCACAACTTCGTCGAGACGTATGAGGGATTTCGGCAGTCTTTCGAAAGAGTGAGCACTTGCGTATTTGGAACGCTTGGATTGTCGACGTACGAAGAATTGAGCGCAACTGTTGCACACGGTGTCCGTTTTGGGCCCATAAGTACTTTCTGGAAATGTAGCGACCGTTTTGGATTGAACTCACAACTTCGTCGTGACGTATGAGGGATTTCGGCAGTCTTTCGAAAGAGTGAGCACTTGCATATTTGGAATGCTTAGATTGCCGGCGTACGAAGAATTGAGCGTAACTGTTGCACACGGTGTCCGTTTTGGGACCATAAGTGCTTTTTGGAAATGTAGCGACCATTTTGGATTGAACTCCCAACTTCGTCGTGACGTACGAGGGATTTTGGCCATTTTTCGAAAGAGTGAGCACTTGCGTATTTGGAACGCTTGGATTGTCGACGTACGAAGAATTGAGCGCAACTTTTGCACCCGGTGTCCGTTTTGG
>NW_019265337.1:0-10392 GCF_002742605.1 Olea europaea var. sylvestris
TGGACTCCAATCGAATTAGACTAGTAATTCACCAAAAACGAACAAACCAAAAGTTATCATTAAATAAAAAACCACTTTTCATCGGCTCGATTCCAATCGACTTAGACTAGCAACTTGCCAGAACGAACTAACCTGAAGGTAGCTTGAGATCAAAAACCACTTTTCATTGGCTCGGATCCAATCGAATTAGACTAGGAATTCGCCAAAATTGAGCAAACCCGAAGTTCTCTTGAAACCAAAGAACACTTTTCATTGGCTCAATTCCAGTTGAGTTAGACAAATAAATTCGTTAGAAACGAATAAACCCGAAATTATCCTGAAATCACAAGCCACTATTCATTGGGTCGATTCCAATCGAATCAGACTAGCCAATCGCCAAAAATGAACGAACCCGACGTTATCAAGAGATCAAAAACCACTTTTCATTAGCTCGATTCCAATCGAATTAGAATAGTAATTCACCAAAAATGAACAAACCAGTTGTGATCATGAAATCGAAAACCACATTTCATTGGCTCGATTCCAATCGAGTTAGACAAGAAATTCGTCAAAAACGAATAAACCCGGAGTTATCATGAAATCACGAGCCACTTTTCATTGGGTCGATTCCAATCGAATTAGACTAGCCATTCGCCAAAAACGAACGAACCCGAAGTTATCATGAGATCAAAAACCACTTTTCATTAGCTCAATTCCAATTGAATTAGAATAGCAATTCACCAAAAACGAACAAACCCGTAGTGATCATGAAATCAAAAACCACTTTTCATTGGCTCGATTCCAATCGAATAAGACTAGCAATTCCCCAAAAACAAACAAACCCGATGTTATCATGAAATCAGAAACCACTTTTAATTGGCTAGATTCCAATCGAATTAGACTAGCAGTTCGTCAAAAACGAACAAAACCGAAGTTATAACGAAATGAAAAATCACTTTTCATTGGCTCGATTCCAATCGAATTTGACGAGAAATTTGCTAAAAGTGAACAAACCTAAAGTTATCATGAATTTCAAAACCACTTTTCATTGGCTCGATTCTAATCGAATTAGACAAGCAATTCGCCAAAAACAAACAAACCTGAAGTTATCATGGGATCAAAAACCACTTTTCATTCGCTCGATTCAATCGAATTAGACTAGCAATTCACCAAAAATGAACAAACCCGAAGTGATCATTAAATCAAAAACCACTTTTCATTGGCTCGGATCCAATCGAATTAGACTAGGAATTCGCCAAAATTGAACAAACCCGAAGTTATCTTGAAACCAAAGTACACTTTTCATTGGCTCAATTCTAGTTGAGTTAGACAAGCAATTCGTTAGAAACGAATAAACCCAAAATTTTCCTAAAATCACAAGCCACTATTTATTGGGTCGATTCCAATCGAATTAGACTAGCCAATCGCCAAAAAAGAACGAACCCGAATTTATCAAGAGATCAAAAACCACTTTTCATTAGCTCGATTCCAATCGAATTAGAATAGCAATTCACCAAAAATGAACAAACCCGTTGTGGTCATGAAATCGAAAACCACATTTCATTGGCTCGATTCCGATCGAGTTAGATAAGAAATTCATCAAAAACGAATAAACCCGGAGTTATCATGAAATCACAAGCCACTTTTCATTGGGTCAATTCCAATCGAATTAGACTAGCCATTTGCCAAAAACGAACGAACCCAAAGTTATCATGAGATCAAAAACCACTTTTCATTAGCTCAATTCCAATTGAATTAGAATAGCAATTCACCAAAAATGAACAAACCTGAAGTGATCATGAAATCAAAAAACACCTTTCACTGGCTCGACTCCAATCGAATTAGACTAGTAATTCGCCAAAAACGAACAAACCAAAAGTTATCATTAAATAAAAAACCACTTTTCATCAGCTCGATTCCAATCGACTTAGACTAGCAACTCGCCAAAACGAAAAAACCTAAAGTTATCATGAATTCCAAAACCACTTTTCATTGGCTCGATTCTAATCGAGTTAGACAAGCAATTCGCCAAAAACAAACAAACCTTAATTTATAATGAGATCAAAAACCACTATTCATTAGCTCGATTCCAATCGAATTAGACTAGCAATTCACCAAAAACGAACAAACCCGAAGTGATAATGAAATCAAAAACAACTTTTCATTGGCTCGGATCCAATCGAATTAGACTAGGAATTGGCCAAAAATGAACAAACCCAAAGTTATCTTGAAACCAAAAATCACTTTTCATTGGCTCAATTCCAGTTGAGTTAGACAAACTATTCGTCCGAAACGAATAAACCCGGAATTATCTTGAAATCACAAGCCACTATTCGTTGGGTCGATTCCAATCGAATTAGACTAGCCATTCGCGAAAAATGAACGAACCCGAAGTTATCAAGAGATCAAAAACCACTTTTCATTAGCTCGATTCCAATCGAATTAGAATAGTAATTCACCAAAAATGAACAAACCCATATTGATCATGAAATCAAAAATCACTTTTCATTGGCTCGATTCAAATGGAATTAGACAAGCAATTCACTAAAAACAAACAAACCAGAAGTTATAATTAAATGAAAAACCACTTTTCGTTTGCTCGATTACAATCAACTTAGACTAGCAACTTGCCAAAAACGAACAAACCTAAAGTTATCATGAAATCCAAAACCACTTTTCATTGGCTCGATTTTAATCGAATTAGACAAGCAATTCGCCAAAAAGAACAAACCCGAAGTTATCATGAAATCAAAAACCACTTTTCATTGGCTCGATTCCAATCGACTTAAACTAACAATTTGCCAAAAATGAACAAACCCGTAATGATCATGAAATCAAAAACCACTTTTCATTGGCTCGATTCCAATCGAATAAGACTAGCAATTCACCAAAAACAAACAAACCTGATGTAATCATGAAATCAGAAACCAATTTTAATTGGCTAGATTCCAATCGAATTAGACTAGCAGCTTCCCAAAAACGAACAAACCCGAAGTTATAATGAAATGAAAAATCACTTTTCATTGGCTCGATTCCAATCGAATTAGACTAGAAATTTGCCAAAAATGAACAAACCTAAAGTTATCATGAATTCCAAAACCACTTTTCATTGGCTCTATTCTAATCGAATTAGACAAGCAATTCGCTAAAAACAAACAAACCTGAAGTTATCATGAGATTAAAAACCACTTTTCATTAGCTCGATTCAATCGAATTAGACTAGCAATTCACCAAAAATGAACAAACCCGAAGTGATCATTAAATCTAAAACAACTTTTCATTGGCTCTGTTCCAATCGAATTAGACTAGGAATTCACCAAAAATGAACAAACCCGAAGTTATCTTGAAACAAAAAACCACTTTTCATTGGCTCAATTCCAATTGAGTTAGACAAGCAATTCGTCAGAAAAGAATAAACCCCGAGTTATCACGAAATCACAAGCCACTTTTCATTGGGTCGATTCCAATCGAATTAGATTAGCCATTCGCCAAAAATGAACGAACCCGAAGTTATCAAGAGATCAAAAACCACTTTTCATTAGCTCAATTCCAATTGAATTAGAGTAGCAATTCACCAAAAACGAACAAACCCGTAGTGATCATGAAATCAAAAACCACTTTTCATTGGCTCGAGTCCAATCGAATTAGACTAGTAATTCGCCAAAAACGAACAAACCAAAAGTTATCATTAAACAAAAAACCACTTTTCATCGGCTCGATTCCAATCGACTTAGACTAGTAATTCGCCAAAAACAATTTAACCAAAAGTTATCATTAAATAAAAAACCACTTTTCATCGGCTCGATTCCAATCGACTTAGACTAGAGACTTGCCAAAACGAACAAACCTAAAGTTATCATGAATTCCAAAACCACTTTTCATTGGCTCGATTCTAATCAAGTTAGACAAGCAATTCGCCAAAAACAAACAAACCTAAAGTTATCATGAGATCAAAAACCACTTTTCATTAGCTCGATTCCAATCGAATTAGACTAGCAATTCACCAAAAACGAACAAACCCGAAGTGATAATGAAATCAAAAATAACTTTTCATTGACTCGGATCCATTCAAATTGGACTAGGAATTCGCCAAAAATGAACAAACCCAAAGTTATCTTGAAACCAAAAACCACTTTTCATTGGCTCAATTCCAGTTGAGTTAGACAAGCAATTCGTCAGAAACGAATAAACTCAGAATTATCCTGAAATCACAAGCAACTATTCATTGGGTCGATTCCAATAGAATTAGAATAGCCATTCACCAAAAACAAACGAACCTATACCACATTTCATTGGCTCGATTCCGATCGAGTTAGACAAGAAATTCGTCAAAAACGAATAAACCTGGAGTTATCATGAAATCACAAGCCACTTTTCACTGGGTCGATTCCAATCGAATTGACTAACCATTCGCCAAAAACGAATGAACCCAAATTTATCAAGAGATCAAAAACAACTTTTCATTAGCTCGATTCCAATCATATTAGAATAGCAATTCACCAAAAATGAACAAACCTGCAGTGATCATGAAATCAAAAACAACATTTCATTGGCTCGGTTCCGATCGAGTTAGACAAGAAATTCGTCAAAAACGAATAAACCCGGAGTTATCTTGAAATCACAAGCCACTTTTCATTGGGTCGATTCCAATCGAATTAGACTAGCCATCCGCCAAAAAGGAACGAACCCGAAGTTATCATGAGATCAAAAACCAATTTTCATTAGCTCAATTCCAATTGAGTTAGAATAGCAATTCTCCAAAAATGAACAAACCCGTAGTGATCATGAAATGAAAAACCACTTTTCATTGGCTGGACTCCAATCGAATTAGACTAGTAATTCACCAAAAACGAGCAAACCAAAAGTTATCATTAAATAAAAAACCACTTTTCATCGGCTCGATTCCAATCGACTTAGACTAGCAACTTGCCAGAACGAACAAACCTGAAGTTAGCATGAGATGAAAAACCACTTTTCATTGGCTCGAATCCAATCGAATTAGACTAGGAATTCGCCAAAATTGAGCAAACCCGAAGTTCTCTTGAAACCAAAGTACACTTTTCATTGGCTCAATTCCAGTTGAGTTAGACAAGCAATTCGTTAGAAACGAATAAACCTGGAATTATCCTGAAATCACAAGCCACTATTCATTGGGTCGATTCCAATCGAATCAGACTAGCCAATCGCCAAAAATGAACGAACTCGAAGTTATCAAGAGATCAAAAACCACTTTTCATTAGCTCGATTCCAATCGAATTAGAATAGTAATTCACCAAAAATGAACAAACCCGTTGTGATCATGAAATCGAAAACCACATTTCATTGGCTCGATTCCAATCGAGTTAGACAAGAAATTCGTCAAAAACGAATAAATCCGGAGTTATCATGAAATCACGAGCCACTTTTGATTGGGTCGATTCCAATCAAATTAGACTAGCCATTCACCAAAAACGAACGAACCCGAAGTTATCATGAGATAAAAAACCACTTTTCATTAGCTCAATTCCAATTGAATTAGAATAGCAATTCACCAAAAACGAACAAACCCGTAGTGATCATGAAATCAAAAACCACTTTTCATTAGCTCAATTCCAATTGAATTAGAATAGCAATTCACCAAAAACGAACAAACCCGTAGTGATCATGAAATCAAAAACCACTTTTCATTGGCTCAATTCCAATCGAATAAGACTAGCAATTCACTAAAAACAAACAAACCCGATGTTATCATGAAATCAGAAACCACTTTTAATTGGCTAGATTCCAATCGAATTAGACTAGCAGTTCGCCAAAAACGAACAAAACCGAAGTTTTAACGAAATGAAAAATCACTTTTCATTGGCTCGATTCCAATCGAATTAGACTAGAAATTTGCTAAAAGTGAACAAACCTAAAGTTATCATGAATTCCAAAACCACTTTTCATTGGCTCGATTCTAATCAAATTAGACAAGCAATTCGCCAAAAACAAACAAACCTGAAGTTATCATGGGATCAAAAACAACTTTTCATTCGCTCGATTCAATCGAATTAGACTAGCAATTCACCAAAAACGAACAAACCCGAAGTGATCATTAAATCAAAAACCACTTTTCATTAGCTCGGATCCAATCGAATTAGACTAGGAATTCGCCAAAATTGAACAAACCCGAGGTTATCTTGAAACCAAAGTACACTTTTCATTGGCTCAATTCTAGTTGAGTTAGATAAGCAATTCGTTAGAAACAAATAAACCCGAAATTATCCTAAAATCACAAGCCACTATTTATTGGGTCAATTCCAATCGAATTAGACTAGCCAATCGCCAAAAAAGAACGAACCCGAAGTTATCAAGAGATCAAAAACCACTTTTCATTAGCTCGATTCGAATCGAATTAGAATAGCAATTCACCAAAAATGAACAAACCCGTTGTGGTCATGTAATCGAAAACCACATTTCATTGGCTCGATTCCGATCGAATTAGACTAGTAATTCGCCAAAAACGAACAAACCAAAAGTTATCATTAAATAAAAAACCACTTTTCATCTGCTCGATTCCAATCGACTTAGACTAGCAACTCGCCAACATGAAAAAACCCAAAGTTATCATGAATTCCAAAACCACTTTTCATTGGCTCGATTCTAATCGAGCTAGACAAGCAAGTCGCCAAAAACAAACAAACCTTAATTTATCATGAGATCAAAAACCACAATTCATTAGCTCGATTCCAATCGAATTAGACTAGCAATTCACCAAAAACGAACAAACCCGAAGTGATAATGAAATGAAAAACTACTTTTCATTGGCTCGGATCCAATCGAATTAGACTAGGAATTCGCCAAAAATGAACAAACCCGAAGTTATCTTGAAACCAAAAATCACTTTTCATTGGCTCAATTCCAGTTGAGTTAGACAAGCTATTCGTCCAAAACGAATAAACCCGAAATTATCTTGAAATCAGAAGCCACTATTCGTTGGGTCGATTCCAATCGAATTAGACTAGCCATTCGCCAAAAATAAACGAACCCGAAGTTATCAAGAGATCAAAAACCACTTTTCATTAGCTCGATTCCAATCGAATTAGAATAGTAATTCATCGAAAATGAACAAACCCATAGTGATCATGAAATCAAAAACCACTTTTCATTGGCTCGATTCCAATTGAATTAGACTAGCAATTCACTAAAAAACGAACAAACCAGAAGTTATCATTAAATGAAAAACCACTTTTTGTTGGGTCGATTCCAATCAACTTAGACTAGCAACTCACCAAAAACGAACAAACCTAAAGTTATCATGAAATCCAAAACCACTTTTCATTGGCTCGATTCTAATCGAATTAGACAAGCAATTCGCCAAAAAGAACAAACCCGAAGTTATCATGAAATCAAAAACCACTTTTCATTGGCTCGATTCCAATTGAATTAGACTAACAATTTGCCAAAAATGAACAAACCCGTAGTGATAATGAAATCAAAAATCACTTTTCATTGGCTCGATTCCAACCGAATAAGACTAGCAATTCACCAAAAACAAACAAACCTGATGTAATCATGAAATCAGAAACCAGTTTTAATTGGCTAGATTCCAATCGAATTAGACTAGCAGCTTGCCAAAAACGAACAAACCCGAAGTTATAATGAAATGAAAAATCACTTTTCATTGGCTCGATTCCAATCGAATTAGACTAGAAATTCGCCAAAAATGAAGAAACCTAAAGTTATCATGAATTCCAAAACCACTTTTCATTGGCTCTATTCTAATCGAATTAGACAAGCAATTCGCCAAAAACAAACAAACCTGAAGTTATCATGAGATCAAAAACCACTTTTCATTAGCTCGATTCAATCGAATTAGACTAGCAATTCACCAAAAATGAAAAGACCCGAAGTGTTCATTAAATCTAAAACAACTTTTCATTGGCTCTGTTCCAATCGAATTAGACTAGGAATTCGCCAAAAATAAACAAACCCGAAGTTTTCTTGAAACCAAAAACCACTTTTCATTGGCTCAATTCCAATTGAGTTAGACAAGCAATTCGTCAGAAAAGAATAAAATTAGAGTTATCCTGAAATCACAAGCAACTTTTCATTGGGTCGATTCCAATAGACTTAGACTAGCCATTCGCCAAAAACGAACGAACTCGAAGTTATCAAGAGATCAAAAACTACTTTACATTAGCTAGATTCCGATCGTATTAGAATAGCAATTCACCAAAAATGAACAAACCCGTAGTGATCATGAAATCGAAAACCACATTTCATTGGCTCGATTCCGATCGAGTTAGACAAGTAATTCGTCAAAAACAGATAAACCCGGAGTTTTCACGAAATCACAAGCCACTTTTCATTGGGTCGATTCCAATCGAATTAGATTAGCCATTCGCCAAAAATGAACGAACCCGAAGTTATCAAGAGATCAAAAACCACTTTTCATTAGCTCAATTCCAATTGAATTAGAGTAGCAATTCACCAAAAACGAACAAACCCGTAGTGATCATGAAATCAAAAATCACTTTTCATTGGCTCGACTCCAATCGAATTAGACTAGTAATTCGCCAAACACGAACAAACCAAAAGTTATCATTAAACAAAAAACCACTTTTCATCGGCTCGATTCCAATCGACTTAGACTAGTAATTCGCCAAAAACAAACAAACCAAAAGTTATCATTAAATAAAAAACCACTTTTCATTGGCTCGACTCCAACCGACTTAGACTAGCAACTCGCCAAAACGAACAAACCTAAGGTTATCATGAATTCCAAAACCACTTTTCATTGGCTCGATTCTAATCGAGTTAGACAAGCAATTCGCTAAAAACAAACAAACCTAAAGTTATCATGAGATCAAAAACCACTTTTCATTAGCTCGATTCCAATCGAATTAGACTAGCAATTCACCAAAAACGAACAAACCCGAAGTGATAATGAAATGAAAAACAACTTTTCATTGACTCGGATCCATTCAAATTGGACTACGAATTCGCCAAAAATGAACAAACCCAAAGTTATCTTGAAACCAAAAACCACATTTCATTGGCTCAATTTCGATTGAGTTAGACAAGCAATTCGTCAGAAACGAATAAACTCGGAATTATCCTGAAATCACAAGCCACTATTCATTGGGTCGATTTCAATAGAATTAGACTAGCCATTCACAAAAAAATGAACAAATCTTAACCACATTTCATTGGCTCGATTCCGATCGAGTTAGACAAGAAATTCATCAAAAACGAATAAACCTGGAGTTATCATGAAATCACAAGCCACTTTTCATTGGGTCGATTCCAATCGAATTGACCAGCCATTCGCCAAAAACGAATGAACCCAAATTTACCAAGAGATCAAAAACAACTTTTCATTAGCTCGATTCCAATCATATTAGAATAGCAATTCACCAAAAATGAACAAACCTGCAGTGATCATGAAATCAAAAACAACATTTCATTGGCTCGATTTCGATCGAGTTAGACAAGAAATTCGCCAAAAATGAATAAACTCGGAGTTATCTTGAAATCACAAGCCACTTTTCATTGGGTCGATTCCAATCGAATTAGACTAGCCATCCGCCAAAAAGGAACGAACCCGAAGTTATCATGAGATCAAAAACCAATTTTCATTAGCTCAATTCCAATTGAGTTAGAATAACAATTCTCCAAAAACGAACAAACCCGTAGTGATCATGAAATGAAAAACCACTTTTCATTGGCTGGACTCCAATAGAATTAGACTAGTAATTCACCAAAAACGAACAAACCAAAAGTTATCATTAAATAAAAAATCACTTTTCATCGGCTCGATTCCAATCGACTTTGACTAGCAACTTGCCAGAACAAACAAACCTGAAGTTAGCATGAGATTTAAAACCACTTTTCATTGGCTCGGATCCAATCGAATTAGACTAGGAATTCGCCAAAATTGAGCAAACCCGAAGTTCTCTTGAAACCAAAGTACACTTTTCATTGGCTCAATTCCAGTTGAGTTAGACAAGCAATTCGTTAGAAACGAATAAACCCGGAATTATCCTGAAATCACAAGCCACTATTCATTGGGTCGATTCCAATCGAATCAGAATAGCCAATCGCCAAAAATGAACGAACCCGAAGTTATCAAGAGATCAAAAACCACTTTTCATTAGCTCGATTCCAATCGAATTAGAATAGTAATCCACCAAAAATGAACAAACCCGTTGTGATCATGAAATCGAAAACCACATTTCATTGGCTCGATTCCAATCGAGTTAGACAAGAAATTCGTCAAAAATGAATAAACCCGGAGTTATCATGAAATCACGAGCCACGTTTCATTGGGTCGATTCCAATCGAATTAGACTTTCCATTCGCCAAAAACGAACGAACCCGAAGTTATCAAGAGATCAAAAACCACTTTTCATTAGCTCAATTCCAATTGAATTAGAGTAGCAATTCACGAAA
>NW_019265338.1:0-10390 GCF_002742605.1 Olea europaea var. sylvestris
GTAGGTAACATATTAAATTATATATATTATTTACACAACCCACTATATAAACAAGACTATTTTCTTGTAAACTTTCGATGTGGTACTCCTTTCCATATAAAAACCACTTAAAATGGGCTTATCAACATATGAGCCTATATTGGAGACTTTTCCAATTCACTTAAATTAATTGCAATGACCCATATCATTAAATATTACATTTAATATTTTAAACCCAAATCAAACCCAAATCAAATTCAATTAATTCCAACACAAAGAACAAGGAAGAGAGACGACCAGCACGTTAGTTTAATGCTAAATTGTCTTGCAATATGGTTCATGTGCATACTTGTATAGTTCCAATTTTCAATGAATACTGTCCCACCGTCTGTAATTTGCATCATCACACCTTTGAATTTGGCAATTAAGTTTTCAGTATCTAAATGAGTTTAATTCTGGATTTTATTTGTGTAAGTGTTATGTCCTGAATTCAATTACTTTGAATATAAATATTTTAAATATATAATTAATGCAATTCAATGATAGATCTATTATTTAATTAATAAAAAATTAAATTAAATAATAGAATTCGTTGATTCAAATTTTCGTAATTTGTTAATCACAAAAAGTTGTGATTATGAGATACGAATTATATATGGTTGAATCTTAAATCGTCTGTGGTCATAAGTAATAACGAGATACATATATTGTTATTATGGATAGACCATCATGTGTGGCATTTCTTACTTGTGAAGTGAGTAGCTAATCTCACAGGTTAAAGTATGGTGACACTTAAATGAACACGTGGATATTTTGTTATAGAACAAAACAGTGGAGACCCATCAAAAGATTCAACATGAATAACTATCTGAGTGTCAGTGGTTAATCTCTAATGTTCGGTGGTGGAATTGGTCATTTGACTTGAAGTCGTCATGGTACCTTCTATGAGGACAATCATATTTTGGTGGTGTTGGATGTTCCTCTACCAAGGGCCGCTAATACGGCATCGTTCGGGTATGTCAAGAATCGTATGAAGGTTATGAATGACCAATAGAGGATCCGTCACTCTTAGATAGTAGGAGATTATGATTTGCATATCATTCAATTAAGTCGATAACAAAATCATTGACCAAGGTGTACTCATGAGTCGAAAATGAGTTTTCGACTTATATTGATTTAATAGCGGAGTGAAAGATATGATCGATAATCGGGATTGACACATTTTCATATCTCGTAATTGATCGAATTATATTGACGAAGGGATTATAATTTCACGGTAAACGAACGAGTTTGATTTTATCATACCACGTAACATTTCACATCACATGTATTGTCCTGACACATTGCTAGATGTCAATCTGGGACGGCGAGTGTGAATTGGTGATAAATTAAAAGGGTGTTTTAATTTATCAATTTTGATTAGATCAAAATAGTTTTTCACATCGTTAGGCATCATGATCGGGAACCTGATAGGTCGCACACAAAAGAAATTTGGAAGATTGCAATTTGTCAATTAATTAATTTAACAATCGTTGAATAAATTAATTAATTGGGTTGCTTATTTATAGACCTGAATCAATTAATTGGATTAATTAATTCACGGATCGAATTTAATTAAATGGGTTAATTAAATATTGGACCGGGTCATACCAAGCCCGTTTGGGCTTATATAAATATGACTAGGATTTTCAATATCTGTAGATAATTTATTATTTCTTGCTAGCACAAAAAGAAAATCATAATCCTACAATTTTGTTCTCTGTGTGGATCACCGTTGGAAGTTGGACAATCCGACAACTATGGGTGACAGATCGCAGTTGATGGAACGAAAAGAATAGCAAAAGGTTTGCAGAATCTTAAAAATACATCTTTTATCACAATTGGATTTTAATTTGACATTTAATTAAAATTTGATTTTAATTAAATTGTTTTGCCCAAAATTTTTCTTTAAATTAGAGTTAGACTCTAATTTAATATTTAATTAAAATTTGATTTTAATTAAACAGGTTCGCCTTAAAAATCTTGGAATTAGAGTTGGACTCTAATTTTGCTATTTAATTAAAATTTGATTTTAATTAAATTTAACCGCCTTAAATTTTGAAATTAGAGTTGAACTCTAATTTGATATTTAATTGGAATGTGATTTTAATTAAATAATTCCGCCCTATAATTGTGGAATTAGAGTTGGACTTTGATTCGGTATTTAATTAAAATTTAATTTTAATTAAATATGCCGCTGATTAAATAATTGATTAATATGATTAAATAATTATTTAATTGTTCCAATCCATTTGTCTAAAAGAGTCTAGACAATCTTAATTACTAGAAACTTGAAAAGTGTTTACATATAATATTAGATATTATATAGACATACATTTATGTGATAAATGCATTATTAGTGGACGATTATGGACTCGATCATGTGAATGTATTGAATGGTTAATTTTATTCTTGTCATTTTACGAGCCTGCGAGTCTTTTATTATTGTTATTATTTTGGGCATGCGAGTCCAATTTCATCTAGGCTTGCGTGCCAACTCGTATAGAATACAAGTTGCAGCTAGATTAATTGAAGACACACGGAGATGAGGAAACCATGAAGATGGTGCATTGATACTGATCAATGCGATACCCCATAGGAATTGACCAACTAGTCTTTCCTATAGCTCGAGAAAACTAGATAGTAAAGTCCATAATCATCCACACTATTTTATATATATGTTTATTTGCATGATAGATGTGTAATGCAACATATATGATTGTTACGATGAGATTTTGGAATATAAAACCCCTCAATAAAATATTACGTCACATTTATAATCGACTTCCATCATTATAGTGAAAAATCCAAGTCCCAAATCGTCTCAACTTGTTGACTACACTCAATGCTGGCCTATTAAGGATATATTTGACACTATAAAATATTAGATATCTCTGAATGATGGGTCCGACTTAACTAAAATTTATCTTTTGTTGAGTACACTCAAGGCGATAAATTTTAGAGATATGTTAAACTAACACATAAGATGCGTGAAGACAAAGAGTTATCAGCTTATTGATCTGAGAGTTGTATGTAGATACAATTGATAATAGCATCTACCCAAAAATTATATTAAGGCTTGTTAAGTATACTCAAGGTCTTGGTATAACAGATGGGATCCCAACCCACTGAGAGTCAAGTACCGACTCCATAAATTTACGTGAGAGGATCATAAATTTGAGTTAAACGATGGAAGAATAATTAATTTAATAAAAGTCCATGTTATGTTAAATTAATTGATGCATTTTATATATTATTCCTTTTTCTTTTCGTCATTTACATTTATATTGAATCTTGAGTAACCATATATTTTGAATGTCATACTAGATGCCAACAACTATACCAGATTTTCTTGATTGACACTGCAATCTGAGAATTGTTCTCAAGTGTGAGAAAATTGGTTATGTTCTTGAGTAGCCATTTCCAAAAACACATGCTGATGACTTGATTAAGGAAGAAGTGGCTACTGTAATAAACACAGTGATGACAATAGTACTGCACACATGTGATACTTGCAACTATGTCACCTGAGTTATAAAAGCAACTTGAGAGTATAGATGTTAACACATAATTTTTCATTACAAAGAGTTGTATGATAATAATCATGTGTGAAAGGACATGATACTTCCAAACAACTATACCGGTGAAAAATGACATAGCAATCTTCGATTGGTTTTCATGTACTGAAGATGATTGTCATTGAGAGGTTGTCTCGAGTTTTAGTCATGAACTACGAACTAAGTAACTAAGCTCTATAATCTCTGTCAGAGAGTTATTCATACTAATTATGAATTATGATATGAATAAGTTCGAATGCATACCCATTGAGTTGCTTAACATACTTAGGACGGTTATGCCCAATATCAAAGTTAGAAGTGGGCAAGCCATTGATTCTTCTAAGGGTATTAAAAGGAAGTCTAAGGGGGCATTGGGGAAAGCGTCCAATAAGGCTAATACGGTCAAAGCGAATGACAATACCAAATCTAATGACCCTTGCTTTCATTATATAATGAAAGGTCATTGGAAGAAATATTGCATGGCTTATGTCTGCTTGACGAGTTTCTTACGTATTTGATACCAGATGTAGATCTTATAGTTATACAAAAAAATGGAGAAACTAAATGGAATTAGAGCACTGCAAGAGGGAGAAGTTAACCTACACGTTGAAGATGAGCAACAGCTATTGCATTACGTGTAGGAACATACTTCTTGCCGTTGTCGTTTGGCTTAGTATTGAAATTAGAGAAATGTTGCTTTGTATCTATTATAATTGGAACATTAAAATGAATCTCATATTCAGACATGAACTATTTTAATGTTAAGAACAATTATTGCTCCTACCTATCTTGATTAAGATCTTAATAGTTATGGTAAGTTACAAAATAACATTTATATTCTAAACAATAAGCATTCTATAATGAGTATAGAAGTTAAGAGGCATAAAAGTGATAATCTGAATAATACCCAAATCTGGCATTGCAGACTTGATCATATAGATGAAATACAATTTCAAAATTACATGGAGATGTATACGTAGAGTCAATTGATTTTGAATCGTTTGACAAGTGCAAAACATGCCTGTTTGGCACAATGACCAAATCTCCTTTTACTTGAAAAGGAATAAGTTTGCATAAATATTGGCATAATACATAGTAATGTATATGGACCCACGTCAATTAATGTCAGATAAGGTTTCTCTTATGTCATCAATTATCATGTATACTTGATGAAATTCAAGCATGAAGTTCTTGAAAGGTTCAAAGAATTCAAGCTAGAAGTAGAGAAACAAATAGGTAAGGATACCCTCACATTAAGATCCGATCAAAGTGAGAACATCTTAAAGATAAAATTTAGATTATCTAAAGAGAATGAGATTCTCTTGCAGTGGACTCTTCCATATACACTGCAACAAAGTGGTGTATTTGAAAAAGAGAAATCATAAACTATTAGATATAGAGCGATTAATAACAAGTCATGCAAATCTCCCAAAGCCTTTTTGGGGTCATGCACTGATTGTAGTGTGTAGCACGCTAAATCATGCTATATCTAAGTTGGTTAACAGAAATCCATACGAGTTATGGAGAGGCAATAGTCCCAATTTATCTCATATGAAAGTTTGAGACCGTGATGCTTATTTGAAGCTCATTGAATCGGATAAGTTTGAGACTAAATTCGATAAATACATATTTGTGGGATATCCAAAACAGAAATTTAGATATCAATTCTATTAATCCCTTGAGAAGAAAGTTTTCGTTTCACGATATATCGTCCTTTTAGGAAAAAAATGTTTACTCTAGAAGAGGATAGTGGGAGCAAAATAGAATTTGAAAAAGTTCAAGAGTCCACAAATATAGTTAACCAAGTAGATGAATCCGAGTTTGATCATATATCTGATATGGGACATACTTTTGATCAGGGAGTAGAGACCCTTGAGGACATATCAACTCTATGTGAATTTAGTAGGATCATTCGACTTTCAAGAAGATGCGAATCTATGATTACTAATCAGGCATTGCTGATCCAGGATGATAAACCTACTAATTGCACAAAAACAAAGTCAAATGTTGACTTAAAAGAGATAGCAAGAGGCTATGAAACCCGAGATGAACTCGACGTATGCGAACAAGGTTTGGACGTTGGTCGACCCTCCTGATAGGATAAACCCCATAGGTTGTAAATGGTTTACAATAAATAGGTCTATATGGATGAGAATATCCGTACATACAAAGTAATGTTAGTAGCAAAAGGCAATAAACAAAGATAATATGTTGACTTTGATGAAACTTTTCGCCTGTAGCCACGCTGAGGTCCATTCGAATTTTGGTTGCAATAGTTATATATCATAACTATGGGTTAAAGCAAGCCTCTTGGAGCTGAAATATTCGATTTGATAGAAAAATCAAAATTTTTTATCTCATCAAATATGAATGTGAATTGTGTGTTTACAAGAATGTAGTGGAAGCATTGTCGCATTCCTAATATTATACGAAACGACATCCCTATATTTCAATCGTTGAATTAATGGTTGTTAAATGATTTTTTCATGAACAATATAGGAGAAGCAATTTGATGTATAGAGATAGATATAGAAGATTGCTTAACTCATTCCAATCTATATAAATGAAATCTTGAGAAGATTTTATGTGGAGAAATTGGTTTACTCTTAAGTGGTGTGTTGGAAAGATACCAAACGTGAAACAACAGTTGATTCAATGGTAGAAACCTAATACATGATTGCTTCAGAATCTGCAAAGAGTTGAAATTTGGATCAAGATGTTCATTAATGAACTTGAAACAGTTCTTAATATTGTTGATTACATGCTATTGTATTGTGATAACAACATAGTCATCGCGAAAGTGAAGGAACTAAGGTCTTATCTATGATCCAAACATGTATTAAGGTGGTATAATCTCATCAGAGAGATACATGAAAATGACTAAAGAGAAGAACGAATTCCCACATTTGACAATATTGCATATCCATTGATAAAGAGTTGTTGTAGCATAAACATAATCGTCTTGTAAACTCTTATGATATTAGATACATAAGTGATTGGATATAGTACAAGTGGGAGTTTGTAAGTGTTATGCCCTATGTTCAATCAATCTTGGACATAAATACTTTTAATAAATAATTAATACAATTTAATGGTAGATTAAATTAAATAATAGAATCCATAGATTCAAATCTTCGTAATTTGTTAATCACAAGGAGTTGTGGTTGTGAGATACAAACTACATATGATTGAATCTTAAATAGTCCGTGGTCGTAAGTAATAACAAGATACGGATATCGTTATTATGGATAGACCATCACATGTGACATTTTTTACTTGTGAAGTGAGTAGCTGATCTCACAAGTTAAAATGTGGTGACACTTAAATGAACACATAAATGTTTTGTTATAGAAGAAAACATTGGAGACCCATCGAGAAATTTCACATAGATAACTATCTGAGTATCAGTGGTTAATCTCTAACGTTCTGTAGTGAAATTGGTCATTTGACTTGAGGTCGTCATGGTACGTTATATGAGGACAGTCGTACTTTGACGGTCTTGGATATTGCTCTGTCAAAGGCCCCTAATATGACATCGTTCGGGTATGTCAAGAATCGTATGAAGGTCGTGAATGACTAATGGAGGATTCGTCACTCTTAGATAGTAGGAGATTATGATCTGCATTTCATTCAATTAAGTCGATAACAAAATCCTTAGCCAAAGTGTACTCATAAATCGAAAAGGCGTTTTCGACTTATATTGACTTAATAGTGGAGTGAAAAATATGATCGATAATTGAGATTGATACACTTCCATAACTTGTAATTGATCGGATCATATTGACAAAGGGATTATAGTTTCACAGTAAATGAACGAGTTTGATTTTGTCATACCACGTGACATTTTTCGTCACATGTATTGCCCTAACACATTGCTAGATGTCAATTTGGGACGGCGAGTGTGAATTGGTGATAAACTAAAAGGGTGTTTTAATTTATCAATTTTTTATTAGATCAAAATAATTTTTCACATCGTTCGGTATCATGATTGGGAACTTGATGGGTCGCACACAAAAGAGAATTGAAAAATTACAATTTGTCAATTAATTAATTTAACAATCGTTGGATAAATTAATTAATTGAGTTGCTTATTTATTGGATTAATTAATTCACGGATCGAATTTAATTGAATGGGTTAATTAAATATTGGATCGGGTCAGGTCAAACCCATTTGGGTTTATATAAATATGATCAGGGTTTTCAATATCTGTAGAGAATTTATTATTTCTTGTTAGCACAAGAAGAAACCCTAATTCTGCAATCTTGTTTTCTGTGCGGATCATCGTTGGAGGCTGGATAATTCGATAGCTGTGAGTGACAAATCGAAATTGTTGAAACGAAAAGAATGGCAAAAGGTTTGCAGAGTTTTAAAGATACATCTTTTATCACAATTCCTATCTAAACACAAAAATAAATCTTGGTGGGAATCGAAAATTATTTTAATTTTTCGTTGCGCATGTTAAATCCATTCCCAAAAGTTTGACCTAAAAGGATTATTCTGGTTGTTCAGCTTGCAGCCCCCTCATGTGAGGGGTTGTTATGCTTGGTGTACACAAGTGTTGTGCATCAAACATGACTCGACCTAAAAATCACATATAAGAATCGAAAGCACAAAGGGACGAAGATACCTCCAAATCTCGTGTCTTCATTGCTTTTTTTTCTTATTTTTGTTTAGGGTTGGAAAAAAAATAGAAAGCCATTATTTTTCGTATACCAATCTTATACATCTATCAATTTAAAAAAAGAAAAAAAGAGAAAAAAGAAGAAAGAAATAAATTCGATGGCCACCAAAATAGATATTGACTCATCATGGCCATTGTACTTTATATTTAATGTCATCATGATCAACTAATCTCATATAACTTTTCAATCAAGTCACCTGATTATTACCAAAACAAAACACACACATACTAAAAAAATTTACATATAATTATTACCATAAAAAAGGGGGAAAATAAAAATTAAAACACACACAACACGATATTCATCACAAAACTTAAAAAATAATAATAATAAATAAATAATATGAAAGCAAAAACAATTTTTTTCTTGATTTGAGTTTGATTTATATTATATAATTTTTTAATTTGGGATAGTTGACTTTTCTTGTATTTTTATTTATTTTTTTTAAGCAATAAAATTTTTTCTTCATTTGTGTTCGATTTATATTTTATAAATTTTTCTGATTTTTATTTTTATTTTTTTGTATGTGAAAGAAGGTATGTGAGTGTGATTAATTGTATATTTTGCGTGTTAGCAAAAAAAAAAAAAAAAAAATTCCGCTTTCCCATAATCTTTAAAAACAATTTTGTAATGATTACCATGTTGTGTGTGCGTGTCTATATTGTTGCGGTTTCTAATTCTCATCTTTTTTGTGGTAATAATTATGTGTGAATTCTTTTCGCGTGTAATTTTTTTGTTGTAATAATAATCAAGTGGCTTGACTGAAATATTATATGAAGTTGAATAGTCATAGTGAATCAAAACCAATTTAGTTGGTCATGGTGACACAAATATAAAGTGCAGTGGCCATGAATCGAAATCAATTCGAGTGATCATAGAGACACTAAGTATAAAGTACAAAGGCCATGTGTGAATTTAACCCATTATATATATATGAATGATTTTCTAAATACCAGTGATTAGCTGTGTTAAGTACTGATAACATGTCACATCATTTAAGTGGTGAATATTTACCAATATTTACCACTTAAATGATATGTCTATTCGCCAATTAAATGATGTGTCATGTGTATGTGTATGCGCATACACACACACACACTTAAATAGCCAAGAATAAAATTAAATGAAATTGATCCATTTAAATTTATCAACTAATATTTATCATTGTTAAATGCTTTTGGACACTTTATATTCTATTAGACTTGATATTTAACTGAAATTTTGATATTCATAAAACAAAATTTTAACTAAAGACAAAGCAAATAATCTAAGAGCCACCGTTAGAGCAAATACATAAAACATCTATAATTTGACATCATCATACCTTTGAATTTGACAATTAAGTTTTCAGTATTTAAATGAGTTTAATTATGGGTTTTCTTTGACCTCAATGGGTTATTCTGCTTGTTCAGCTTGCACCCCCCTCATGCGGGAGCTGTCATGCTTGATGTACACAAGTATTGTACATCAAACATGACTCGATCTAAAAATCACATACAGAAATTGGAAGCACAAAGGTATGAAGATTCCTCCAAATCTCGCGTCTTCATTGCTTTTTTTTTTTTTTTATTTCTCTTTAGGATTGAAAAAAAATAGAAAGCCACTATTTTTCGTTTACCAATCTTATATATCTATCAACTTAAAAAAAGATAAATTCGATAGCCACCCAAATCGATATTGATTCATCATGGCAATTGTACTTTATATTTAATGTCATCATGATCAACTTACTTCATATAACTTTTCAATCAAGTCACCTGATTATTACCAAAACAAAACACAAACATACTAAAAAAAAATTTACGCATAACTATTACCATAAAAAAAGGAAACAAAGATAAAAATTAAAACACACACAACACGATAATCATCACAAAATTTTTAATAATAATAATAATAAATAAATAAATATATTCCCGCTTTCACATAATTTTTAAAAACAATTTTGTAATGATTACCATGTTGTGTGTGTGTGTGTGTATACATTGTTTCGGTTTCTAATTCTCATCCTTTTTAGTGATATAATTATGTGTGAATTTTTTTCGCGTTTAATTTTTTTGTTGTAGTAATAATCAAGTGGTTGACTGAAATATTATATGAAGTTGAATAGCCATAGTGAATTAAAACAAATT
>NW_019265339.1:0-172 GCF_002742605.1 Olea europaea var. sylvestris
AAACAAAAATCGTGCCAGGGGCAATTTCGTCATTTTTCACGACGGTGTCGGAATGGGCTGAAATTTGGCAGGTTGATCGTAAAAAAAAACGCCAGGGGCAATTTCGTCATTTTTCGCGACGGTGTCGAAATGGGCTGAAATTTGGCAGGTTGATTGGAAACAAAAATTGCGC
>NW_019265339.1:430-1345 GCF_002742605.1 Olea europaea var. sylvestris
AGAAACAAAAATCGCGCCGGGAGGAATTTCGTCATTTTTCGCGACGGTGTCGGAATGGGCCGAAATTTGACAGTTGATCAGAAACAAAAACCGCACCAGGGGCAATTTCGTCATTTTTCGCGACGGTGTCGGAATGGGTTGAAATTTGGCAAATTGACTGGAAACAAAAATCGCGCCGGGGGCAATTTCGTCATTTTCGCGACGGTGTCGGAATGGGCAGAAAATTGGCAGGTCGACTGGAAAAAAAAAATCAACGGGGCAAGGGGGGGGGGGGCAATTTCATCAATTTTCGTGACGGTGTCTAAATGGGCTGAAATTTGGTAGATTGACTGGAAACAAAAATCGCGCCGGCGGCAATTTCGTCATTTATCGCGACGGTGTTGGAATGGTCTAAAATTTGACAGGATGACCGAAAACAAAAATCGCGCTAGGGGCGATTTCGTTAATTTTCGTGGCGTTGTCGGAATGAGCTGAAATTTGGCAGGTTTATCCGAAACAAAAACTACGCCAGGGGGAATTTCGTCATTTTTCGCGACGGTGTCGAAATGGGCTGAAATTTGGCAGGTTGATTGGAAAACAAAAATCGCGTCGGGTGCAATTTCGTCATTTTTCGCGACGGTGTCGGAATGGTCTATAATTTGACAGGATGACCGAAAACAAAAATCAGTCCAGGGGCAATTTCGTCATTTTTCACGACGGTGTCGGAATGGGCTGAAATTTGGCAGGTTGATCGGAAACAAAAACTGCGCCAGGGGCATTTTCTTCATTTTTCGCAACGGTGACGAAATGGGCTGAAATTTGGCAGGTTGATTGGAAACAAAAATTGCGCCGAGGGCAATTTCGTCATTTTCTGCGACGGTGTCGAAATGGGCTAAAATTTGACAGGTTCATCGGAAACAAAAATCGCGCCGGAGG
>NW_019265339.1:1442-10387 GCF_002742605.1 Olea europaea var. sylvestris
AACAAAAACCGTACCAGGGGCAATTTCGTCATTTTTCGCGAAGGTGTCGAAATGGGCTGAAATTTGGCAGGTTGATTGGAAACAAAAATTGCACCGAGTTCAATTCCGTCATTTTTTGTGACGGTGTCGGAATGGGCCAAAATTTGACAGGTCATTCAGAAACAAAATCCGGGCGAGGGGCAATTTCGTCATTTTTCACGACGGTGGCGAAATTGGCCGAAATTTGGCAGGTTGAAACAAAAATCGCGTCGGGGCAATTCCGTCATTTTTCGCGGCGGTATCGGAATGGGCTAAAATTTGATAGGTTGATCGGAAACTAAAAATCGCGTTGAGGGCAATGTCGTCATTTTTCACGACGGTGTCGGAATGGGCTTAAATTTGGCAGGTTGATCGGAAATAAAAATCGCGCCGGGGGCAATTTCGTCATTTTTCGCGACGGTGTCGGAATCGGCTGAAATTTGACAGGTTGATTTGAAAAAAAAAATCGCGCCAGGGGCAATTTCGTCATTTTCCGCAACGGTGTCGAAATGGGCTGAAATTTTGCAGGTTTATTCGAAACAAAAATCGCGCCGAGGGTAACGTCGTCATTTTTCGCGACGGTGGCGGAATCGGCTGAAATTTGACAGGTAGATTTGAAACAAAAATCGCGCCAGGGGCAATTTCGTCTTTTTCCGCAACGGTGTCGAAATGGGCTAAAATTTTGCAGGTTTATTCTAAACAAAAATCACGCCGAGGGTAACGTCGTCATTTTTCGCGACGGTGGCGGAATCGGCTGAAATTTGACAGGTAGATTTGAAACAAAAATCGCGCCAGGGGCAATTTCGTCTTTTTCCGCAACGGTGTCGAAATGGGCTAAAATTTTGCAGGTTTATTCTAAACAAAAATCACGCCGAGGGTAACGTCGTCATTTTTCGCGACGGTGGCGGAATCGGCTGAAATTTGACAGGTAGATTTGAAACAAAAATCGCGCCAGGGGCAATTTCGTCATTTTTCGCGACGGTGGCGGAATGGGCTTAAATTTGGCAGGTTGATCGGAAATAAAAATCGCGCCGGGGGCAATTTCGTCATTTTTCGCGACGGTGTCGGAATCGGCTGAAATTTGACAGGTAGATTTGAAACAAAAATCGCGCCAGGGGCAATTTCGTCATTTTCCGCAACGGTGTCGAAATGGGCTAAAATTTTGCAGGTTTATTCTAAACAAAAATCACGCCGAGGGTAACGTCGTCATTTTTCGCGTCGGTGTCGGAATGGGCTTAAATTTGGCAGGATGATAGGAAACAAAAACCGCGCTGGGGGCAATTTCGTCATTTTTCGCGACGGTGTCGAAATGGGCTGAAATTTGGCAGGTTGATTGGAAACAAAAATTGCGCCGAGGTCAGTTCCGTCATTTTTTGCGACGGTGTCGGAATGGGCTAAAATTTGACAGGTTATTCAGAAACAAAATCTGGGCCAGGGACAATTTTGTCATTTTTCACGACGGTGGTGAAATTGGCTGAAATTTGGCAGGTTGATTGGAAACAAAAATTGCGTCGTGGCAATTCCATCATTTTTCGCGACGGTATTGAAATGGGCTAAAATTTGATAGGTAGATCGGAAATCAAAAATCGCGCCGGGGGCAATGCCGCCATTTTTCGCGACGGTGTCGGAATGGGCTTAAATTTGGCTGGTTGATCAGAAACAAAAATCGCGCCGGGGGCAATTTCGTCGTTTTTCGCGACGGTGTCGGAATGGCCGAAATTTGACAGGTTGATCAGAAACAAAAACTACACCAGGGGCAATTTCGTCATTTTTCGCGTAGGTGTTGGGATGGGCTGAAATTTGGCAGGTTGATTGGAAACAAAAATCGCGCCGAGGGCAATTTCGTCATTTTTCGTGATGGTGTCGAAATGAGCTGAAATTTGGCAGGTTGATTGGAAATAAAAATTGCGCCGAGGGTAATTTCGTCATTTTCACCGATGGTGTCGGAATGGGCTAAAATTTGACAGGTTAATCGGAATCAAAAATCGCGTCGAGGGCAACTTCGTCATTTTTCGCGACGGTGTTGGAATGGGCCGAAATTTGACCGGTTGATCAGAAACAAAAACCTCACCAGGGGCAATTTCGTCATTTTTTGCGACGGTGTCGGAATGGGCTGAAATTGGCAAATTGACTGGAAACAAAAATCGCGCCGAGGGCAATTTCGTCATTTTTTGCGACGGTGTCGGAATGGTCTGAAAATTGACAGGTCGACTGGAAACAAAAATCGCGCCGGGGGCAATTTCATCAATTTTCGCGACGGTGTCGGAATGGGCTGAAATTTGGCAAATTGACTGGAAACAAAATATCGCGCCGCGGGCTATTTCATCATTTTTCGCGACTGGGTCGGAATGGTCTAAAATTTGACTGGTTGATCGGAAACAAAAATCGTGCCGGGGGCAATTTCGTCATTTTTCGCCACTGTGTCGACTGGAAACAAAAATCGCGCCAGGGGCAATTTCGTCATTTTTCGCGACGGTGTCGAAATGGGCTGAAATTTGGCAGGTCGACTGGAAACAAAAATCGCGCCAGGGGCAATTTCGTCATTTTTCGCGACGGTGTCGAAATGGGCTGAAATTTTGCAGGTTGATTGGAAACAAAAATCGCGCCGGGGGCAATTTCATCATTTATCGCGACGGTGTCGGAATGGTCTAAAATTTGACAGGATGACCGAAAACAAAAATCGCGCCAGGGGCAATTTCGTCATTTTTCGCGACAGTGTCGGAATGGGATGAAATTTGGCAGGTTGATCGGAAACAAAAACTGCGCCAGGGGCAATTTCGTCATTTTTCACGACGGTGTTGAAATGGGCTGAAATTGGCAGGTTGATTGGAAACAAAAATTTTGCCGAGGGCAATTTCGTCATTTTCTGCTACGGTGTCGGAATGGACTAAAATTTGACAGGTTAATCGGAAACAAAAATCGCGCCAGGGGCAATTTCGTCATTTTCGCGACGGTGTCAAAACCGGCTGAAATTTGACAGGTTGATTTGAAACAAAAATCGCGCCAGGGGCAATTTCGTCATTTTTCGAGACGGTGTCGAAATGGGCTGAAATTTGGCAGGTTTATTGGAAACAAAAATCGCGTTGGGGGCAATGTCGTCATTTTTCGCGACGGTGTCGGAATGGGCTTAAATTTGGCAGGTTGATCAGAAACAAAAATCGCGCCGGGGGCAATTTCGTCATTTTTCGCATCGGTGTCGAAATGGGCTAAAATTTGGCAGGTTGATTGGAAACAAAAATTGCGCCAAGGGTAATTTCGTCTTTTTCAGCGATGGTGTCGGAATGGGCTAAAATTTGACAGGTTAATTGGAAACAAAAATCGCGCCGGGGGCAATTTCGTCATTTTTCGAGAGAGTGTCGGAATGGACCGAAATTTGACAGGTTGATTAGGATCAAAAATCGCACCAGGGGCAAATTTCGTCATTTTTCGCGACGGTGTCGAAATGGGCTGAAATTTGGCAAGTTGATTGGAAACAAAAATTGCGCCGAGGTCAATTCAGTCATTTTTTGCAACGGTGTCGGAATGGGCTAAAATTTGATAGGTTATTCAGAAACAAAATCCGGGCCAGGGGCAATTTCGTCATTTTTCGCCACGGTGTCGAAATTGGCTGAAATTTGACAGGTTGATCGGAAACAAAAATCGCGCCGGGGGCAATTTCGTCTTTTTTCACGATGGTGTAGGAATGGGCTGAAATTTGACAAGTTGATTGGAAAGAAAAATCGCGCGGGGGGAAATTTCGTCATTTTTCGTTACGGTGTCCGAATGGGCTGAAATTTGACAAGTTGATCGGAAACAAAAACCGCGCCAGGGACAATATCGTCATTTTTCGCGACGGTGAATTTGGCAGGTTGATCGGAAACAAAAATCGTGCTGGGTGCAATTTCGTCATTTTTCGCGACGGTGTCGGAATGGGCTTAAATTTGGCAGGTTGATCGGAAACAAAAACCACGCCGGGAGAAAATTCGTCATTTTTCGCGACGGTGTCGGAATGGGCTGAAATTTGACAGGTTGGTCGGAAACAAAAATCGTGCCAGGGGCAATTTCGCCATTTTTCACGACGGTGTCGGAATGGGCTGAAATTTGGCAGGTTGATCGTAAACAAAAAAAACGCTAGGGGCAATTTCGTCATTTTTCGCCTCGGTGTCGAAATGGGCTGAAATTTGGCCGGTTGATTGGAAACAATAATTGCGCCGAGGTCAATTCCGTCATTTTTTCCGACGATATCAGAATGGGCTAAAATTTGACGGGTTATTCAGAAACAAAATCCGTGCTATGGGCAATTTCGTCATTTTTCACGACGGTGTCGAAACTGGCTGAAATTTGGCAGGTTGATTGGAAACAAAAATCGCGTCGGGGCAATTCCGTCATTTTTCGCGACGGTATCGGAATGGGCTTAAATTTGATAGGTTGATTGGAAGCCATAATCGCGCCGAGGGCAATGTCGTCATTTTTCTCGACGGTGTCGGAATGAGTTTAAATTTGACAGGTTGATCGGAAACGAAAACCGCGCCGGGGGCAATTTCGTCATTTTTCGCGACGGTGTCGGAACCGGCTGAAATTTGACAGGTTGATTTGAAAAAAAAAATCGCGCCAGGGGCAATTTCGTCATTTTTCGCGACGGTGTCGAAATCGGCTGAAATTTGGCAAGTTTATTTTAAACAAAAATTGCACCGGGGGCAATGTCATCATTTTTCGCGACGGTGTCGGAATGGGCTTAAATTTGGCAGGTTGATCGGAAACAAAAATCGCGACGAGAGCAATTTCGTCATTTTTCGCGACGGTGTCGAAATGGGCCGAAATTTGACAGGTTGATTCGAAATAAAAATTGCGCCGAGGGTAATTTCGTCATTTTCAGCGATGGTGTCAGAATGGGCTAAAATTTGACAGGTTAATCGGAAACAAAAATCGCGCCTGGGGCAATTTCGCCATTTTTAGCGACGGTGTCAGAATGGGCCGAAATTTGACAGGTTGATCCGAAACAAAAATCGCACCGGGGTAATTTCGTCATTTTTTGCGACGGTGTCGAAATGGGCAGAAATTTGGCAGGTTGATTGGAAACAAAAATCGCGTCGGGGCAATTCCGTCATTTTTCGTGACGGTATCGGAATGGGCTAAAATTTGATTGGTTGATCGGAAACAAAAATCGCGCCGGGGGCATTGTCGTCATTTTTCGCGACGGTGTCGGAATGGGCTAAAATTTGATAGGTTATTCAGAAACAAAATCCGGGCCAGGGGCAATTTCGTCATTTTTCGCGACAGTGTCGGAATCGACTAAAATTTGACTGATTGATCGGAAACAAAAATCGCGCCGGGGGCATTGTCGTCATTTTTCGCGACGGTGTCGGAATGGGCTAAAATTTGATAGGTTATTCAGAAACAAAATCCGGGCCAGGGGCAATTTCGTCATTTTTCGCGACGGTGTCGAAATTGGCTGAAATTTGGCAGGTTGATCGGAAACAAAAATCGCTCCTGGGGCAATTCCATCATTTTTCGCGACGGTGTCAGAATGGGCTGAAATTTGACAGGTTGTTCAGAAACAAAAATCGTGCCGGGGGAAATTTCGTCATTTTTCATGACGGTGTCCAAATGGGTTAAAATTTGACAGGCTGATCGAGAACAAAAACGCGCCAGGGACAATATCGTCATTTTTCGCGACGGTGTCGGAATGGGCTAAAATTCGGCAGGTTGATCGGAATAAAAAATCGCGCCGGGTGCAATTTCATCATTTTTCGCGACGGTGTCGGAATGGGTTGAAATTTGACAGGTTGATTGGAAACAAAAATCGCGCCGGGTGCAATGTCGTCATTTTTCACGACTGTGTCGGAATTGGCTAAAATTTGACTGGCTGATCAGAAACAAAAATTGCGCCGGGGGCAATTTCATCATTTTTCGTGACGGTGTCGGAATCGGCTAAAATTTGACAGGCTGATCGGAAACAAAAATCGCGCCGGGGGGAATTTCATCATTTTTTTCGACGGTGTCGAAATGGGCTCAAATTTGTCAGTTTGATCGGAAACAAAAACCGTGCCAGGGGTAATTTCGTCATTTTTCGTGACGGTGTCGGAATCGGCTAAAATTTGACAGGCTGATCGGAAACAAAAATCGCGCCGGGGGGAATTTCATCATTTTTTTCGACGGTGTCGAAATGGGCTCAAATTTGTCAGTTTGATCGGAAACAAAAACCGTGCCAGGGGTAATTTCGTCATTTTTCGTGACGGTGTCGGAATCGGCTAAAATTTGACAGGCTGATCGGAAACAAAAATTGCGCCGGTGTCGAAATGGGCTAAAATTTGATAGGTTGATCGGAAACCAAAATCGCGCCGAGGGCAATGTCGTCATTTTTTGCGACGGTGTCGGAATGGTCTTCTATTTGGCAGGTTCATCGGAAACAAAAACCGCGTCGGGGGCAATTTCGTCATTTTTCGTGACGGTGTTGGAACCGGCTGAAATTTGACAGGTTGATTTGAAAGAAAAAATTGCGCCGGGGGCAATTTCATCATTTTTTTCGACGGTGTCGAAATGGGCTGAAATTTGGCAGGTTGATTGGAAACAAAAATTGCGCTGAGGGTAATTTCGTCATTTTCAGCGATGGTGTCGGAATGGGCTAAAATTTGACAGGTTAATCGGAAACAAAAATCGGGTCGGGGGCAATTTCGTTATTTTTCGCGATGGTGTCGGAATGGGCCGAAATTTGAGAGGTTGATCAGAAACAAAAACCACACCAGGGGCAATTTCGTCGTTCTTCGCGACGGTGTCGGAATGGGCTGAAATTTGGCAGGTTGATTGGAAACAAAAATCGAGCTGAGGGCAATTTTGTCATTTTTCGCGAGGGTGTCGGAATGGCTTGAAAATTGGCAGGTCGACTGGAAACAAAAATTGCGTCGGGGGGCAATTTCATCAATTTTCGCGACGGTGTCGGAATGGGCTGAAATTTGGCAGATTGACTGGAAACAAAAATCGCGGCGGGGGCAATTTCGTCATTTTTCGCGACTGTGTCGGAATGGTCTAAAATTTGACAGGTTCATACGAAACAAAAATCGGGCCAGCGGCAATTTGGTCATTTTTCGCGACTGTGTCGAAATGGGCTGAAATTTGGCAGGTTGTCTAGAAACAAAAATCGCGCCAGGGGCAATTTCGTCATTTTTCGCGACGGTGTCGAAATGGGCTGAAATTTGGCAGGTCGACTGGAAACAAAAATCGCGCCGGGGGCAATTTCGTCATTTATCGCGACGGTGTCGGAATGGTCTAAAATTTGACAGGATGACCAAAAACAAAAATCGCGCCAGGGGCTATTTCGTTATTTTTCACGACGGTGTCGGAATGGGTTGAAATTTTGCAGGTTGATCCGGAACAAAAACTGCGCCAGGGGCAATTTCGTAATTTTTTGCGACGGTGTCGAAATGGGCTGAAATTTGGCAGGTTGATTGGAAACAAAAATTGCGCCGCGGACAATTTCGTCATTTTCTACGACGGTGTCGGAATGGGCTAAAATTTGACAGGTTAATCGGAAACAAAAATCACGCCGAGGGCAATTTCGTCATTTTTCGCGATGGTGTCAGAATGGACCGAAATTTGATAGGTTGATTAGAAACAAAAATCACACCAGGGGCAATTTCGTCATTTTTCACGAAGGTGTCGAAATGGGCTGAAATTTGGCAGGTTGGTTGGAAACAAAAAATTGCGCCGAGGTCAATTCCGTCATTTTTTGAGACGGTGTCGGAATGGGCAGAAATTTGGCAGGTTGATTGGAAACAAAAATCGCGCCGAGGGCAATTTCGTCATTTTTCAAGACGATGTCGGAATGGGCTGAAAATTGGCAGGTCGACTGGAAACAAAAATCTCGACGGGGGCAATTTCGTCATTTTTCGCGACGGTGTCGGAATCGCTTAAAATTTGACTGATTAATCGGAAACAAAAATTGCGCCGGGGCCAATTTCGTCATTTTTCGCGACGGTGTCGGAATCGGCTAAAATTTGACTGATTGATCGGAAACAAAAATCGCGCCGGGGGCAATTTCGTCATTTTTCGTGACGGTGTCGAAATGGGCCGAAATTTGGCAGGTTGATTGGAAACAAAAATTGCGCCGAGGGTAATTTCGTCATTTTCAGCGATGGCGTCGGAATGGGCTAAAATTTGACTGGTTAATCGGAAACAAAAATTGCGCCGGGGCCAATTTCGTCATTTTTCGCGACGGTGTCGGAATGGGCTTAAATTTGGCAGGTTGATCGGAAACAAAAACCGCGCCGAGGGCAATTTCCTCATTTTTCGCGACGGTGTCGAAATGGGCTGAAATTTGGCAGGTTGATTGGAAACAAAAATTGCGCCGAGCTCAATTCCGTCATTTTTTGCGACGGTGTCGGAATGGGGTAAAAGTTGACAGGTTATTCAGAAACAAAATTCGGGCCAGGGGTAATTTCGTCATTTTTCACGACGGAGGCGAAATTGGCTGAAATTTGGCAGGTTGATTGGAAACAAAAATCGCGTCGGGGTAATTCTGTCATTTTTCGCGACGGTATCGGAATGGGCTAAAATTTAATAGGTTGATCGGAAATCAAAAATCGCGACGGGGGCAATGTCGTCATTTTTCGCGACGGTGTCGAAATGGGCTTAAATTTGGCAGGTTGATCGGAAACAAAAACCGCGCTGGGGGCAATTTCGTCATTTTTCGCGACGGTGTCGAAATGGGCCGAAATTAGGCGGGTTGATTGGAAACAAAAATTACGCCGAGGGTAATTTCGTCATTTTCAGCGATGGGGTCGGAATGGACTAAAATTTGACAGGTTAATCGGAAACAAAAATTGCGCCGGGAGCAATTTCGTCATTTTTCGCGACGGTGTCGGAATAGGCCGAAATTTGACAGGTTGATCAGAAACAAAAATCGCACCAGGGGCAATTTCGTCATTTTTCGCGACGGTGTCGAAATGGGC
>NW_019265340.1:0-211 GCF_002742605.1 Olea europaea var. sylvestris
ATGAAATTGTAGTCATTTTTTATTTGAAGTGCGACAATAAACAAAATTCAGACGAAATTTTAATCAAATTTGATTGAGAACGCGTCAATGAACCAAATTCAAATGAAATTTTAGTCAAATTTGATTATAAACACGCAAATGAACTAAGCCCAGGTGAAATTTTAGTCAAATTTGATTGGAAACGCGCCAATAAACTAAACCAATGTGAAAT
>NW_019265340.1:10252-10386 GCF_002742605.1 Olea europaea var. sylvestris
ATGAAATTTTACTCAAATTTGATTGGAAACGTCCCATTTAACAAAACTCAGATGAAATTGTAGTCATTTTTTATTTGAAGTGCGACAATAAACAAAATTCAGACGAAATTTTAATCAAATTTGATTGAGAACGC
>NW_019265341.1:0-10383 GCF_002742605.1 Olea europaea var. sylvestris
GGGATTTTGGGCATTTTTCGAAGGTGTGAGCACTTGCATATTTGGAACGCTTGGATTGTCGACGTACGAAGAATTGAGCGTAATTTTTGCAATCGGTGTCCGTTTTGGGCCCATAAGAACTTTCTGGAAATGTAGCGACCGTTTTGGATTGAACTCACCACTTCGTCATGACGTATGAGGGATTTCGGCCATTTTTCGAAATAGTGAGCACTTGCATATTTGGAAAGCTTGGATTGTCGGCGTAAGAAGAATTGAGCGTAGCTTTTGCACCCGATGTCCGTTTTAGGCCTGTAAGTCCTTTTTGGAAGTGTAGCGGCCGTTTTAGATTGAACTCACCACTTCGTCGCGACGTGTGAGGGATTTCGGCCATTTTTTGAAAGAGTGAGCACTTGCATATTTGGAACGCTTAGATTGTCGGCGTACGAAGAATTGAGCGTAACTTTTGCACACGGTGTCCGTTTCGGGCCCCTAAGTACTTTTTGGAAATGTAGCGACCGTTTTGGATTGAACTCACCACTTCGTCGTGACGTACGAGGGATTTCGGCCATTTTTCGAAAGAATGAGCACTTACATATTTGGAACGCTTGGATTGTCGACGTATGAAGAATTGAACGTAACTTTTGCACACAGTGTCCATTTTGGGACCTTAAGTACTTTTTGGAAATGTAGCGACCATTTTGGATTGAACTCACAACTTCATCGTAACGTACGAGGGATTTCAGCCATTTTTCAAAATAATGAGCACTTACATATTTGGAACGCTTGGATTGTCGAAGTACGAAGAATTGAGGGTAAGTTTTGCACATGGTGTCCGTTTTGGGCCCATAAGTACTTTTTGAAGATGTAGCGACCGTTTTGGATTGAACTCACAACTTCGTCGTGACGTATGAGGGATTTCGGTAATTTTTGAAAGAATGAGCACTAGCATATTTGGAACGCTTGGATTGTGGACGTACGAAGAATTGAGCGTAACCTTTGCACACGACGTTTGTTTTGGGCCCGTAAGTACTTTTTCGAAATGTAGCGACCGTTTTGGATTGAACTCACCACTTCGTCGTGACGTATGAGGGATTTCGGCCATTTTTCGAAGGTGTGAGCACTTGAATATTTGGAACGCTTGGATTGTCGGCGTACGAAGAATTGAGTGTAACTTTTGCACACGGTGTCCGTTTCGGGCCCCTAAGTTCTTTTTGAAAATGTAGCGACCGTTTTGGATTGAACTCACCACTTCGCCAAGATGTATGAGGGATTTCAGCCATTTTTCGAAAGAGTGAGCACTTGCATATTTGGAACGCTTGGATTGTCGGCGTACGAAGAATTGAGCGTAACCTTTGCGCACGATGTCAGTTTTGGGCCCGTAAGTACTTTTTGAAAATGTAGCGACCGTTTTTGATTGAACTCACCACTTCGTGGTGACGTATGAGGGATTTTGGGCATTTTTCGAAGGTGTGAGCACTTGCATATTTGGAACGCTTGGATTGTCGACGTACGAAGAATTGAGCGTAACTTTTGCACATAGTGTCCATTTTGGGACCTTAAGTCCTCTTTGGAAATGTAGCGGCCGTTTTGGATTGAACTCACCACTTCGTCGTGACGTGTGAGGGATTTCGGCCATTTTTTGAAAGAGTGAGCACTTGCATATTTGGAACGCTTGGATTGTCGACGTACGAAGAATTGAGCGTAACTTTTGCACCCGGTGTCCGTTTCGAGCCCGTAAGTACTTTTTTGAAATGTTGCAACCGTTTTGGATTGAACTCACCACTTCGTCGTGACGTATGAGGGATTTCAGCCATTTTTCAAACTAGTGAGCACTTGCTTTTTGGAACGCTTGGATTGTCAGCGTAGGAAGAATTGAGCGTAACTTTTGCACACGGTGTCCGTTTCGGGCCCCTAAGTACTTTTTGAAAATGTAGCGACCGTTTTTTATTGAACTCACCACTTCGTCGTGACGTATGAGGAATTTCGGCCATTTTTCGAAGGTGTGAGCACTTGCATATTTGGAACGCTTGGATTGTAGGCGTACGAAGAATTGAGCGTAACTTTTGCACACGGTGTCCGTTTTGGGCCCGTAAGTCCTCTTTGGAAATGTAGCGGCCGTTTTGGATTGAACTCACCACTTCGTCATGACGTGTGAGGGATTTCGGCCATTTTTCGAAAGAGTGAGCACTTGCATATTTGAGACGCTTGGATTGTCGGCGTACGAAGAATTGAGCGTAAATTTTGCACACGGTGTACGTTTCGGGCCCCTTAGTACTTTTTGGAAATGTAGCGACCGTTTTGGATTTAACTCACCACTTCGCCAAGATGTATGAGGGATTTCAACCATTTTTTGAAAGAGTGAGCACTTGCATATTTGGAATGCTTGGATTGTCGGCGTACGAAGAATTGAGTGTAACCTTTGCGCACGATGTCTGTTTTGGGCCCGTAAGTACTTTTTGAAAATGTAGCGACCGTTTTTGATTGAACTCACCACTTCGTCGTGACGTATGAGGGATTTTGGGCATTTTTCGAAGGTGTGAGCGCTTGCATATTTGGAACGCTTGGATTGCCGACGTACGAAGAATTGAGCGTAACTTTTGCAAACGGTGTCCGTTTTTGGCCCATAGGAACTTTTTGGAAATGTAGCGACCGTTTTGGATTGAACTCACCACTTCGTCATGACGTATGAGGGATTTCGGCCATTTTTCGAAAGAGTGAGCACTTGCATATTTGGAACGCTTGGATTGTCGGCGTACGAAGAATTGAGCGTAACTTTTGCACCCGGTGTCCGTTTTAGGCCCGTAAGTCCTTTTTGGAAATGTAGCGGCCGTTTTAGATTAAACTCACCACTTCATCGTGACGTGTGAGGGATTTCGGCCATTTTTTGAAAGAGTGAGCACTTGCATATTTGGAACGCTTAGATTGTCGGCGTACGAAGAATTGAGTGTAACTTTTGCACATAGTGTCCATTTCGGGCCCCTAAGTACTTTTTGGAAATATAGCGACCGTTTTGGATTGAACTCACCACTTCATCGAGACGTATGAGGGATTTCGGCGATTTTTGGAAAGACTGAGCACTTGCATATTTGTAACGCTTGGATTGTCGGCGTACGAAGAATTGAGTAAAACCTTTGTACACGATGTCCGTTTTGGGCCCGTAAATACTTTTTGGAAATGTAGCGACCGTTTTGGATTGAACTCACCACTTCGTCGTGACGTATGAGGAATTTCGGCCATTTTTCGAAGGTGTGAGCACTTGCATATTTGGAACGCTTGGATTGTAGGCGTACGAAGAATTGAGCGTAAATTTTGCACCCGGTGTCCGTTTTGGTCCCGTAAGTCCTTTTTGGAAATGTAGCGGCCGTTTTGGATTGAACTCACCACTTCGTCGTGACGTGTGAGGGATTTTGGCCATTTTTTGAAAGAGTGAGCACTTGCAGATTTGAGACGCTTGGATTGTCGGCGTACGAAGAATTGAGTGTAACTTTTGCACACGGTGTCCGTTTCGGGACCCTAAGTACTTTTTGGAAATGTAGCAACCGTTTTGGATTGAACTCACCACTTCTGCGAGACGTATGAGGGATTTCAGCCATTTTTTGAAAGAGTGAGCACTTGCATATTTGGAACGCTTGGATTGTCGGCGTACGAAGAATTGAGCGTAACCTTTGCACACGATGTCTGTTTTGAGCCCGTAAGTACTTTTTGAAAATGTAGTGACCATTTTTGATTGAACTGACCACTTCGTCAAGACGTATGAGGGATTTCGGCCATTTTTCGAAGGTGTGAGCACTTGCATACTTGGAAGGCTTGGATTGTCGACGTACGAAGAATTGAGCGTAACTTTTGCACACGGTGTCCGTTTTGGGCCCGTAAGTACTTTTTGGAAATGTAGCGACCGTTTTAGATTGAACTCACTACTTCGTCGTGACGTATTAGGGATTTTGGCCATTTTTTGAAAGAGTGAGCACTTGCATATTTGGAACGCTTGGATTGTCGGTGTACGAAGAATTGAGCGTAACTTTTGCACCCGGTGTCCGTTTTGGGCCCGTAAGTACTTTTTGGAAATGTTGCAACCGTTTTGGATTCAACTCACAACTTCATCGTGACGTACGAGGGATTTTGGCTATTTTTCGAAAGTGTGAGCACTTGCATATTTGGAAGGCTTGGATTGTCGGCGTACGAAGAATTGAGCGTAACTTTTGTACACGATGTTCGTTTCGGGCCCGTAAGTTCTTTTTGGAAATGTAACGACCGTTTTGGATTGAATTCACGACTTCGTCGTGACGTACGAGGGATTTTGGCCATTTTTCGAAAGACTGAGCACTTGCATATTTGGAACGCTTGGATTGTCGACGTACGAAGAATTGAGCGTAACCTTTGCACACGATGTCTGTTTTGAGCCCGTAAGTACTTTTTGAAAATGTAGTGACCGTTTTTGATTGAACTGACCACTTCGTCGAGACGTATGATGGATTTCAACCATTTTTTGAAGGTGTGAGCACTTGCATACTTGGAAGGCGTGGATTGTCGACGTACAAAGAATTGAGCGTAACTTTTGCACACGGTGTCCGTTTTGGGCCCATAAGTACTTTTTGGAAATGTAGCGACCGTTTTAGATTGAACTCACTATTTCGTCGTGACGTATTAGGGATTTCGGCCATTTTTTGAAAGAGTGAGCACTTGTATATTTGGAACGCTTTGATTGTCGGCGTACGAAGAATTGAGCGTAACTTTTGCACCCGGTGTCCGTTTTGGGCCTGTAAGTCCTTTTTGGAAATGTAGCGGCTGTTTTAGATTGAACTCACCACTTCATCGTGACGTGTGAGGGATTTCGGCCATTTTTCGAAAGAGTGAGAACTTGCATATTTGGAACGCTTAGATTGTCGGCGTACGAAAAATTGAGCGTAACTTTTGCGCACGGTGTCCGTTTCGGGCCCCTAAGTACTTTTTGGAAATGTAGTGACCATTTTGGATTGAACACACCACTTCGTCGTGACGTACGAGGGATTTCAGCCATTTTTCGAAAGAATGAGCACTTACATATTTGGAAAGCTTGGATTGTCGGCGTACGAAGAATTGAACGTAACTTTTGCACACAGTGTCCATTTTGGGACCTTAAGTACTTTTTGGAAATTTAGCGACCATTTTGGATTGAACTCACAACTTCATCGTAACGTACGAGGGATTTCAGCCATTTTTCGAAATAATGAGCACTTACATATTTGGAACGTTTGGATTGTCGACGTACGAAGAATTGAGGGTAAGTTTTGCACAGGTGTCCGTTTTGGGCCCATAAGTAATTTTTGAAGATGTAGCGACCGTTTTGGATTGAACTCACAACTTCGTCGTGACGTACGAGGGATTTTGGCAATTTTCGAAAGAATGAGCACTTGCATATTTGGAACGCTTGGATTGTCGGCGTACGAAGAATTGAGCGTAACTTTTGCACACGGTGTCCGTTTCGGGCCCCTAAGTACTTTTTGGAAATGTAGCGACCCTTTTGGATTGAACTCACAACTTAGTCACGACGTGTGAGGGATTTCGGCCATTTTTCGAAAGAACGAGCACTTCTATATTTGGAACGCTCGGATAGTCGGCGTACGAAGAATTGAGCGTAACTTTTGCCCCCGGTGTCCGTTTCGGGCCCCTAAGTACTTTTTGGAAATGTAGCGACCGTTTTGGATTGAACTCACCACTTCGTCGTGACGTATGAGGGATTTCGGCCATTTTTTGAAAGAATGAGCACTTACATATTTGGAACGCTTGGATTGTCGACGTACGAAGAATTGAACGTAACTTTTGCACACAGTGTCCATTTTGGGACATTAAGTACTTTTTGGAAATGTAGCGACCATTTTGGATTGAACTCACAACTTCATCGTAACGTACGAGGGATTTTAGCCATTTTTCAAAATAATGAGCACTTACATATTTGGAATGCTTGGATTGTCGACGTACGAAGAATTGAGGGTAAGTTTTGCACATGGTGTCCGTTTTGGGCCCATAAGTACTTTTTGAAGATGTAGCGACCGTTTTGGATTGAACTCACCACTTCGTCGTGACGTAAGAGGGATTTTGGCTATTTTTCGAAAGAATGAGCACTTGCATATTTGGAACGTTTGGATAGTCGGCGTCCGAAGAATTGAGCGTAACTTTTGCACATGGTGTCCGTTTTGGGCCCATAAGAGCTTTTTGGAAATGTAGCGACCGTTTTGGATTGAACTCACCACTTCGTCGTGACGTATGAGGGATTTCGGCCATTTTTCGAAGGTGTGAGCACTTGAATATTTGGAACGCTTGGATTGTCGGCGTACGAAGAATTGAACGTAACTTTTTCACCCAGTGCCCGTTTTGGGCCCATAAGTCCGTTTTGGAAATGTATCGACTGTTTTGGATTAACTCACCACTTCGTCGTGACGTATGAGGGATTTCGGCCATTTTTCGAAGGTGTGAGCACTTGCATATTTGGAACGCTTGGATTGTAGGCGTACGAAGAATTGAGCATAACTTTTGCACATGGTGTCCGATTTGGGCCCGTAAGTCCTCTTTGGAAATGTGGCGGCCGTTTTGGATTGAACTCACCACTTCGTCGTGACGTGTGAGGGATTTCAGCCATTTTTTGAAAGAGTGAGCACTTGCATATTTGAGACGCTTGGATTGTCGGCGTACGAAGAATTGAGCGTAACTTTTGCACACGGTGTCCGTTTCGGGACCCTAAGCACTTTTTGGAAATGTAGCGACCGTTTTGGATTGAACTCACCACTTCGTCGAGACGTATGAGGGATTTCAGCCGTTTTTTGAAAGAGTGAGCACTTGCATATTTGGAACCCTTGGATTGCCGGTGTACGAAGAATTGTACGTAACCTTTGCCCACGGTGTCCGTTTCGGGACCCTAAGCACTTTTTGGAAATGCAGCGACCGTTTTGGATTGAACTCACCACTTCGCCGAGACGTATGAGGGATTTCAGCCATTTTTTGAAAGAGTGAGCACTTGCATGTTTGGAACGCTTGGATTGCCGGCGTACGAAGAATTGAACGTAACCTTTGCACACGATGTCTGTTTTAGGCCTGTAAGTACTTTTTGAAAATGTAGCGACCATTTTTAATTGAACTCACCACTTCGTTGCGACGTATGAGGGATTTCGGCCATTTTTCGAAGGTGTGAGCACTTGCATATTTGGAAGGCTTGGATTGTCGACGTACGAAGAATTGAGCGTAACTTTTGCACACGGTGTCCGTTTTGGGCCCGTAAGTACTTTTTGGAAATGTAGCGACCGTTTTAGATTGAACTCACTACTTCGTCGTGATGTATTAGGGATTTTGACCATTTTTTAAAAGAGTGAGCACTTGCATATTTGGAACGCTTGGATTGTCGACCTACGAAGATTTAAGCGTAACTTTTGCACCCGGTGTCCGTTTTGGACCCGTAAGTACTTTTTGGAAATGTTGCAACCGTTTTGGATTGAACTCACAACTTCGTCGTGACGTATGAGGGATTTTGGCTATTTTTCGAAAGTGTGAGCACTTGCATATTTGGAAGGCTTGGATTGTCGGCGTACGAAGAATTGAGCGTAACTTTTGCACACGGTGTTTGTTTCGGGCCCGTAAGTTCTTTTTGGAAATGTAGCGACCGTTTTGGATTGAATTCACGACTTCGTCGTGACATACGAGGGATTTCGGCCATTTTTCGAAAGGCTGAGTACTTGCATATTTGGAACGCTAAGATTGTCGACGTACGAAGAATTGAGCGTAACTTTTGCACATGGTGTCCGTTTTGGGCCCATAAGAACTTTTAGGAAATGTAGCGACCATTTTGGATTGAACTCACCACTTATTCGTGAGGTATGAGGGATTTCGGCCATTTTTCGAAGGTGTGAGCACTTGCATATTTGTAATGCTTGGATTGTCGACGTACGAAGAATTGAGCGTAACTTTTGCACACGGTGTCCGTTTTGGGCCCGTAAGTACTTTTTTGAAATGTAGCGACTGTTTTAGATTGAACTCACCACTTCGTCGTGGCGTGTGAGGGATTTTGGCCATTTTTAGAAAGGGTGAGCACTTACATATTTGGAACGCTTGGATTGTTGGCGTACGAAGAATTGAGCGTAACTTTTGCACACGGTGTCCGTTTCGGGCCCCTAAGTACTTTTTGGAAATGTAGCGACCGTTTTTGATTGAACTCACCACTTTGTCGAGACGTATGAGGGATTTCGGCCATTTTTCGAAAGGGTGAGCACTTGCATATTTCGAACGCTTGGATTGTCGGCGTACGAAGAATTGAGCGTAACTTTTGCACCCGGTGTCCGTTTTGGGCCCGTAAGTCCTTTTTGGAAATGTAGCGGCCGTTTTAGATTGAACTCACCACTTTGTCGTGATGTGTGAGGGATTTCGGCTATTTTTCGAAAGAGTGAGCACTTGCATATTTGGAACGCTTAGATTGTCGGCGTACGAAGAATTGAGCGTAACTTTTGCATACGGTGTCCGTTTCGGGCCCCTAAGTACTTTTTGGAAATGTAGTGACCGTTTTGGATTGAACTCACAACTTCGTCGAGACGTATGAGGGATTTCGGCCATTTTTCAAAAGGGTGAGCACTTGCATAGTTCGAACGCTTGGATTGTCGGCGTACGAAGAATTGAGCGTAACTTTTGCACACGATGTCCATTTTGGGCCCGCAAGTACTTTTTGGAAATGTAGCGACTGTTTTGGATTGAACTCACCACTTCGTCGTGACGTACGAGGGATTTCGGCCATTTTTCGAAAGAATGAGCACTTACATATTTGGAACGCTTGGATTGTCGGCGTACGAAGAATTGAACGTAACTTTTGCACACGGTGTCCATTTTGGGACCTTAAGTACTTTTTGGAAATGTAGCGACCGTTTTGAATTGAACTCACCACTTCGTCGTGACGTATGAGGGATTTCAGCCATTTTTCGAAGGTGTGAGCACTTGCATATTTGGAACGCTTGGATTGTAGGCGTACGAAGAATTGAGGATAAGTTTTGCACACGGTGTCCGTTTTTGGCCCATAATTACTTTTTGAAGATGTAGCGACCGTTTTGGATTGAACTCACAACTTCGTCGTGACGTATGATGGATTTCGGCAATTTTCAAAAGAATGAACACTTGCATATTTCGAACGCTTGGATTGTCGGCGTACGAAGAATTGATCGTAAGTTTTGCAAACAGTGTCCGTTTCGGGACCCTAAGCACTTTTTGGAAATGTAGCGACCATTTTGGATTGAACTCACCACTTCGCCGAGACGTATGAGGGATTTCAGCCATTTTTTGAAAGAGTGAGCACTTGCATATTTGGAACGCTTGGATTGCCGGCGTACGAAGAATTGAACGTAACCTTTGCACACGATGTCTGTTTTGGGCCCGTAAGTACTTTTTGAAAATGTAGCAACCGTTTTTGATTGAACTCACCACTTCATTGTGACGTATGAGGGATTTCGGCCATTTTCCGAAGGTGTGAGCACTTGCATATTTGGAAGGCTTGGATTGTTTATGATAAGTGTATTTTATACACTTATTTCATACTTAAAATAATGATATTTAAGGGTTCTTTCGACAAATTATATCCTAAATTCTTGTATTTTACGTTTGATAGGTAAATTTTATGAACAAAACGAAATTGAAGGAAAGAAGCAAAAACGGGCGAAAAATGGAAAAATTTGAAGTGCGGGGTCTAAATTGGCTAGTAGATGCAAAGTCAAATTTCATACTTTAGAAACTGAAGGACTCGAATTGAATCGAAGAGTACATGGGTTGCAACGAGTTAAGTATGCAAGGATTGAATTGTCTTATATTTAAAGAATCGAGGACTTGTATTTGGAATAAAAGTCAAAACCAATTGGACCTTTGTTGGACTATTCAAATAGGGCAGTTGGCTGTTGAAAAGTTGGGCCAGCAACTAATGGTAATCATATATCCACAAGAACAAAGGCTGGTCGGGGGCGAAAAAAGGAAAAGAAAAGTGGGTTGGTGCTAGGTTTTATGTATATAGATATCCACGCATACAGAGAAGAAGAGGAGGGGGCAGCCAATTTTCTCATATACACACAGACGAGAGCTGCTTGGGCTACAAGGGAGGAAACATCAAACAAGGTCGGCAACTGCTGAAATATATATACAAATCGGCGGCTACAAAGGAGGAGACAAGAACAAGCAAAAGAAAAAAAAAACGAGGAGGCTGCCGGAAATTGGTTTGTTAATTGGAAGAACATTACAAGTGACTGAATTGGATTCTCTAACCAAAAGAATTGCTGTCTCTGTAATGCACACAACAAAGGAGGCTGAATTAATCATATAAAAACACAAAAAAAAGAGGCAGCTTCTGGGATAGTTCAGCAGTTTGAGGAAATAAAGAAAAACATGGGCTGCAACATATATATTTACACA
>NW_019265342.1:0-22207 GCF_002742605.1 Olea europaea var. sylvestris
GCTAATTTTCTGTCCAACAATTCTTCAACCTGACATAATTAATACGAAAATTAATTATTCTGTGGCCTAAATGATGGAATTCGGCTAAAATCCCGTGATCTCGGATCTGTGTCTCAAGTCTAATTTCTCGGGCTGTTTCCAATCAACCGGCCTAATTTCTGCCCATTCCGACACCGTCGCGACAAATGACAAAATTGCCCCTGGTGCGATTTTGCGTTTTTAATTTTCTATCCAACACTTCTTCATCCTGACAAAATTAATACGAAAATTAATAATTCAGAGGCCTAAACAAAGGAAATTGGCTAAAATCCTGTGATCTCGAGTATATGTCCAGAGTCCAATTTCTCGGGTCGTTTGCAATCATCCTGCCAAATTTCAGACCATTTTGACACCATCACGGCAAATGACAAAATTGCCCTTCGTGCAGTTTTGCGTTGTTAATTTTCTGTCCAACACTACTTCATCCTAACAAAATTAATACAGAAATTAATTATTCGGTAGCCTAAATGAAGGAATTTATCTAAAATCCCGTGATCCCGGGTCAGTGCCCCGAGTCCAATTTCTCGGGCTGTTTCCAATCAACCTGCCAAATTTTGGCCCATTCCAACACCGTCGCGACAAATTAAATATTGCCCCTGGTGCGGTTTTACGTTGCTAATTTTCTGTCAAACACTTCTTCAACATGACATAATTAATACGAAAATTAATTATTCGGAGGCCTAAATGAAGGAATTTGGCTAAAATCCCATGATCTTAGGTCTACGCCTCGAGTCCAATTTCTCGGGCAATTTCCAATCAACCTGCAAAATTTTAGCCCATTCTGACACTGTCGCTAAATATTACAAAATTGCCCCTGGTGCGATTTCACTTTGTTAATTTTCTGTCCAACACTTCTTCAACCTAACATAATTAATATGGAAATTAATTATTCGGTGGCCTAAATGAAGGAATTCGGCTAAAATCCCGTGATCCTAGGTCTGTGCCCCAAGTCCAATTTCTCGGGCCGTTTCCAATCAACCGGCCAAATTTCGGCCCATTCCGACACCGTTGCGGCCAATGACAAAATTACCCTTGGTGCAGTTTTGCATTGTTAATTTTCTTTCCAATACTTCTTCATCCTAACAAAATTAATACGGAAATTAATTATTCGGTGGCCTAAATGAAAGAATTTGGCTAAAATCCCGTGATCCCGGGTCAGTGCCCCAAGTCTAATTTTTCGGGCCGTTCCAATCAACCTGCCAAATTTTGGCCCATTCCGACACCGTCGCTGCAAATTAAAAATTGCCCCTAGTGTGATTTTGCATTGTTAATTTTCTGTCCAACACTTCTTCGTCTTGGCAAAATTAATACGGAAATTAATAATTCAGAGGCCTAAACAAAGGAATTTGGTTAAAATCCCGTGATCCCGGGTCTGTGCCCCGAGCCCAATTTCTCATGTCATTTGCAATCATCTTGCCAAATTTCGGCCAATTCCGACACCATCGCGGCAAATGACAAAATTGCCCTTGGTGCGATTTTGCGTTGTTAATTTTCTGTCCACCACTTCTTCATCCTGACAAAATTAATACGGAAATTAATTATTCGGTTGCCTAAACGAAGGAATTTGGCTAAAATCCCGTGATCTCGGGTCAGTGCCCCGAGTCCAATTTGTCGGCCCGTTTCCAATCAACCTGCCAAATTTTGGCACATTTCGACACCGTCACGACAAATTAGAAACTGCCCCTAGTGCGGTTTTGCGTTCTTAATTTTCTGTCCAACCCTTCTTCATCCTGAAAAAATTAATACGGAAATTAATAATTCGGAGGCCTAAACAAAAGAGTTTGGCTAAAATCCCGTGATCCTGGGTCTGTGCCCCGAGTCCAATTTCTCGGGTCGTTTGCAATCATCCTGCCAAATTTCGGCCCATTTCGACACCATCGCAGCAAATGACAAAATTGCCCCTTGTGCGGTTTTGCGTTGTTAATTTTCTGTCCAACACTTCTTCATCTTAACAAAATTAATACGGAAATTAATTATTCGGTGGCGTAAACGAAGGACTTTGGCCAAAATTCCGTGATCCCGGGCCAGTGCCCCGAGTCCAATTTCTCTGGTCGTTTCCAATCAACCTGCCAAATTTTGGCCCATTCCGACACCGTCGCGACAAATTAAAAATTGCTCCTGGTGCGGTTTTTGTGTTGTTAATTTTCTGTCCAACACTTCTTCTACATGACAAAATTAATACGGAAATTAATTAGTCAGAGGTCTAAACGAAGGAATTCAGCCAAAATCCCATGATCCCGGGTCTGTACCCTGAGTCCAATTTCTCGTGCCGTTTCCAATTAACCTGCCAAATTTCGGCCCATTCTGACACCGTTACGACTAATTACAAAATTGCCCCTGGTGCGATTTTGCTTTGTTAATTTTCTGTCCAACACTTTTTCAACCTGACATAATTAATACTGAATTTGGCTAAAATCTCGCGATCCCGGGTCTGTGCCTCGAGTCCAATTTCTCGGGTCGTTTCCAATCAACCTGCCAAATTTCGGCTCATTTCGACACCGTCGCGACAAATTACAAAATCACCCCCGATGCGGTTTTGCGTTCGTAATTTTCTATCCAAAACATCTTTAACCTGACAAAATTAATACAGAAATTAATTATTTGGAGGCCTAAACGAAGGAATTTGGATAAAATCTAGTGATCCCGGGTTTGTGCCCCGAGTCCAATTTCTCGGGCCGTTTCCAATCAACCTGCCAAATTTCGGCCCATTCTGACACGTCGCGACAAATTACAAAATGCCCCTGGTACTGTTTTGCTTTGTTAATTTTTTGTCCAAGACTTTTTCAACTTGACATAATTAATACTAAAATTAATTATTCGGAGGCCTAGACGAAGGAATTTGGCAGAAATCCCGTGATCCTAGGTCTGTGCCCCCAGTCCAATTTCTCGGGCCATTTCCAATCAACCTACCAAATTTCGGCTCATTTCGACACCGTCGCGACAAATTACAAAATTACCCCCGATGCGATTTTGCGTTCGTAATTTTCTATCCNCGACAAATGACAAAATTGACCCTGGTGCGGTTTTGCGTTGTTAATTTTCTATCCAAAACTTCTTCAACCTGACATAACTAATGCGAAAATTAATTATTCGGAGGCCTAAACGAAGGAATTCTGCTAAAATCCTGTGATCCCGGGTCTGTGCCCCGAGACCAATTTCTTGAGTCGTCTCCAATCAACCTGCCAAATTTTGACCCATTCGGACACCGTCGCTACAAATGACAAAATTACCCCTGGGGCGATTTTGCGGTGTTAATTTTCTGTCCAACACTTCTTTATCCTGACAAAATTAGTACGAAAATTAATTATTCGAAGGCCTAAACGAAGGAATTTGGCTAAATTCTTGTGATCCCGAGTTTGTGCCCCGAGTCCAATTTCTCGGGTTGTTTCCAATCAACCTGCAAAATTTCAACCCATTCCGACACCGTCGCGACAAATTCCAAAATTGCCCCTGGTGCGATTTTGCTTTGTTAATTTTTTGTCCAACACTTCTTCAACTTGACATAATTAATACGAAAATTAATTATTCGGAGGCCTAAACGAAGGAATTCGGCTAAAATCCCGTGATCCCGGGTCTGTGCCCTGAGTCCAATTTCTGGGGCAGTTTCCAATCAACCTGCCTAATTTCGGCCCACTCCGACACTGCCGCGACAAATGACAAAAATTGCCTCTGGTTCTGTTTGCGTTGTAAATTTTCTATCCAACACTTCTTCATCCTGACCAAATTAATACAGATATTTATGATTTAGAGGCCGAGACGAAGGAATTTGGCTAGAATCTCGTGATCCTGGGTCTGTGCCCCAAGTCCAATTTCTCGGGTCGTTTGCGATCGACCTGCTAAATTTTGGCCCATTCCGACACCGTCGTGGCAAATGACAAAATTGCCCCTGGTGCGATTTTACGTTGTTAATTTTCTGCCCAACACTTCTTATCTTGGCAAAATTAACGCGAAAATTAGTTATTCTGTGTCCTAAACAAAGGAATTTAGCTAAAATCCCATAATCCCTGGTCAGTGCCTCGAGTCCAATTTCTCGGGCCGTTTCCAATCAATCTGCCAAATTTTGGCCCATTCCGACACCGTCTCGACAAATTACAAAATTGACCCCGTGTGGTTTTACGTTGTTAATTTTCTGTCCAACACTTCTTCAACATGACATAATTAATACGAAAATTAGTTATTCGAACGCCTAAACGAAGGAATTCGGGCAAATTCTTGTGATCCCTGGTCTGTGCCCCGAATCCAATTTCTTGGGCCGTTTCCAATCAACCCGCCAAATTTCGGCCCATTCCGAAAACGTCGTGACAAATGAAAAAATTGCCCTTGGTGCGATTTTGCGTTGTTATTTTCTGTCCAACACTTCTTCAACATGACAAAATTATTACGGAAATTAATTATTTAGAGACCTAAATGGAGGAATTTTGCTAGAATCCCGTGACCCTGGGTCTGTGCCCCGAGTCTAATTTCTCGGGCCGTTTCCAATCAACCAGACAAATTTCCGCCCATTCTGACACCGTCGCGGCAAATGACAAAATTGCCCATGGTGCAGTTTTACGTTGTTAATTTTCTGTCCAGCACTTCTTCATCCTGACAAAATTAATTAGGAAATTAATTATTCGAAGGTCTAAACGAAGGAATTTGGCTAAAATCCCGTGATCCCGGGTTAGTGCCTCGAGTCCAATTTCTCGGGCCGTTTCGAATCAACCTGCGAAATTTCAACACATTCCGACACTATCGCGACAAATGACAAAATTACCCCTGGTGCGATTTTGCGTAGTTAATTTTCTATCCGACACTTTTTCATCCTGACAAAATTAATACAGAAATTAATTAGTCGGAGACCTAAACGAAGGGATTTGGCTAAAATCTCGTGATCCCGGGTCTATGCCCTGAGTTCAATTTCTCAGGCCGTTTCCAATCAACTGGCCAAACGTCGGCACATTCCGATACCTTTGTAACAAATGACAAAATTGCCCCTAGTGTGGTTTTGCGTTGTTAATTTTCTGTCCAACACTTCTTCATCCTGATAAATTTAATACGAAAATTAATTATTAGGAGGCGTAAACGGTGGAATTTGGCTAAAATCTCGTGATCTCGGGTTTAAGCCCGGAGTCCAGTCTCTCGGCCGTTTCCAATCAACCTACCAAATTTTGGCCCATCCCGACACTATCGCGACAAATGACAAAATTGTCCATGGTGCGGTTTTGCATTGTTCATTTTCTTTCCAACACATCTTCATTCTGACATAATTAATAAGGAAATTAATTATTCGAAGGCCTAAACGATGGAATTTGATTAAAATCCCGTGATCCCAGGTCTGTGCCTTGAGTCCAATTTCTCGGGCTGTTTCCAATCAACCTGCAAAATTTCGGCCCATTCCGACACCGTCGCGACAAATGACAAAATTGCCCCTGGTGCGGTTTTGCGTTGTTAATTTTCTGTCCAACACTTCTTCAACCTGACAAAATTATTACGAAAATTAATTAGTTGAAGACCTAAACGAAGGAATTTGGCCAAAATCCCGTGATCCCAGGTCAGTGCCCCGAGTCCGATTTCTCGGGCCGTTTCCAATCAACCTGCCAAACTTCGGCCCATTCCAACACCGTCGCGACAAATGACAAAATTGCCCCTGGTGCGGTCTTGCGTTGTTAATTTTCTGTCCAACACTTCTTCATCCTGACATAATTAATACGAAAATTAATTATTCGGAGGCCTAAACGAAGGAATTCGGTTAAAATCCCGTGATCCTGGGTCAGTGCCTCGAGTCCAATTTCTCGGGCCGTTTCCAATCAACTTGCCGAATTTCGGCCCATTCCGACACCGTCGCGACAAATGACAAAATTGCCCCTGGTGCGGTTTTGCGTTGTTAATTTTCTGTCCAACACTTCTTCATCTTGACATAATAAATATGGAAATTAATTATTCGGAGGCCTAAACTAAGGAATTTGGTTAAAATCCCATGATCCCGGGTCTGTGCCCCGAGTCAAATTTCTCGGGTCGTTTCCAATCAACCTGCCAAATTTCGATCCATTCCGACACCGTCACGACAAATGACAAAATTGCCCCTGGGGCGAGTTTGCGTTGTTAATTTTCTGTCAAACACTTCTTCATCCTGACACAATTGATACGAAAATTAATTATTCGGAGGCCAAAACGATGGAATTTGACGAAAATCCCGTGATCCCGGGCCTGTACCCCGAGTCCAATTTCTCAGGCCATTTCCAATCAACCTACCGAATTTTTGGCCATTTCGACATAATCGCGACAAATGACAAAATTGCCCATGATGCGGTTTTGCCAACACTTCTACATCTTGAAAAAATTAATACGAAAATTAATTATTCGGAGACCTAAACGAAGGAATTTGGCTAAAATCCTGTGATCCTGGGTCTGTGCCCCGGGTCCAATTTCTCGGGCCGTTTCCAATCAACCTGCCAAATTTCGGCTCATTCCGACACCGTCGCGATAAATGACAAAATGGCCCCTGGTGCGGTTTTGCGTTGTTAATTTTTTGTCCGACACTTCTTCAACCTGATATAATTAATATGGAAATTAATTATTCGGTGGCCTAAACGAAGGAATTCGGTTAAAATCCCGTGATCCTGGGTCTGTGCCCTGAGTCCAATTTCTCGGGTCATTTCCAATCAACCTACCAAATTTCGACCCATTCCGACACCGTCGTGACAAATGGCAAAATGGCCCATGGGGCGATTTTGCGTTGTTAATTTTCAGTCCAACACTACTTCATCCTGACAAAATTAATACCGAAATTAATTATTCGGAGGCCTAAATGAAGGGATTTGGCTAAAATCTCGTGATCACGGGTCTATGCCCCCAGTCCAATTTCTCGGGCCGTTTCTAATCAACCTACCAAATTTTGGCCCATTCCGGCACCGTCGTGACAAATAACAAAATTACCCCTGGTGCGGTTTTGCCAACACTTCTTCATCCTGACAAAATTAACAGGAAAATTAGTTATTCGGAGGCCTAAACGAAGGAATTTGGCTAAAATCCCGTGATCCCAGGTATGTGCCCCGAGTCCAATTTCTCGAGCCATTTCCAATCAACCTGCTAAATTTCAGCCCATTCTGACACCTTCGCGACAAATGACAAAATTGCCCCTGGCGCGGTTTTGCATTGTTAATTTTCTGTCAAACACATATTCATCCTGACATAATTAATAAGGAAATTAATTATTCAAAGGCCTAAACAAAGGAATTTGGCTATAATCCCGTGATCTCGGGTCTATGCCCCGAGTCCAATTTCTCGGGCCATTTCCAATCAACACGCCAAATTTCAGCCCATTCCGACACCGTCGCGGCAAATGACAAAGTTGCCCCTAGTGTGGTTTTGCATTGTTAATTTCCTGTCCAACACTTCATCATCCTGACAAAATTAATACGAAAATCAATTAATCGGTGGCCTAAACGAAGGAACTTAGCAAAAATCCTGTGATCTCGGGTCTATTCCCCAAGTCCAATTTCTCGAGCCGTTTCCAATCAACCTGCCAAATTTTGGCCTATTCCGACACCGTCGCGACAAATGACAAAATTTCCCCTAATGCGGTTTTGTGTTGTTAATTTTCTGTCCAACATTTTTTCGTCCTGACAAAATTAATATGAAAAGTAATTATTCGGAGGCCTTAACGATGGAATTTTGCTAAAATCTCGTGATCCTGGGTCTGTGCCGCAAGTCCAATTTCTCGGGCCGTTTCCAATCAACTTGCCAAAATTTGGCCTATTTCCAACACCGTCGCGACAAATGATAAAATTGCCCCTGGTGCGGTTTTGCGTTGTTAATTTTCTATCCAACACTTCTTCATCCTGACAAAATTAATACGGAAATTAATTATTCGGTGTCCTAAACGAAGGAACTTAGCTAAAATCCCGCGATCTCGGGTCTGTGCCACGAGTCCAATTTCTTGAGACGTTTCCAATTAACCTACCAAATTTAGGCCCATTCTGATACCGTCGCGACAAATGACAAAATTGCCCCTGATACGGTTTTGCGTTGTTAATTTCCTGTCCAATGCTTTTTCATCCTGACAAAATTAATTCGAAAATTAATTATTCGGAGGCCTTAACGATGGAATTTGGCTAATATCCCGTGATCCTGGGTCTGTGCCACAAGTCCAATTTCTCGGGCTGCTTCCAATCGACTTGCCAAATTTCGGCCTATTCCGACACCCATCGTGACAAATGATAAAATTACCCCTGGTGCAGTTTTGCGTTGTTAATTTTCTGTCCAACACTTCTTTATCCTGACAAAATTATTACGAAAATTAATTATTCGATGGCCTAAACGAAGGAACTTAACTAAAATCCCGTGATCTCGAGTCTGTGCCCCGAGTCCAATTTCTCAGGCCGTTTCCAATCAACATACCAAATTTCGGCCCATTCCGACACCGTCGCGGCAAATGACAAAATTGCCCCTGGCGCGGTTTTGCGTTGTTAATTTTCTGTCGAACACATATTCATCCTGACATAATTAATAAGGAAATTAATTATTCGAAGGCCTAAACGAAGGAATTTGGCTAAAATCCCGTGATCTCGGGTCTATGCCCCGAATCCACTTTCTCAGGCCGTTTCCAATCAACACGCCAAATTTTAGCCCATTCCGACACCGTCGTGGCAAATGACAAAGTTGCCCCTGGTGTGGTTTTGCATTGTTAATTTCCTGTCCAACACTTCATCATCCTGACAAAATTAATACGAAAATCAATTAATCGGTGGCCTAAACGAAGGAACTTAGCAAAAATCCCGTGATCTCGGGTCTACTCCCCAAGTCCAATTTCTCGATCCGTTTCCAATCAACCTGCCAAATTTTGGCCTATTCCGACACCGTCGCGACAAATGACAAAATTTCCCCTAGTGCGATTTTGCGTTGTTAATTTCCTGTCCAACATTTTTTCGTCCTGGCAAAATTAATATGAAAAGTAATTATTCGGAGGCCTTAACGATGGAATTTTGCTAAAATCTCGTGATCCTGGGTCTGTGCCGCAAGTCCAATTTCTCGGGCCGTTTCCAATCAACTTGCCAAAATTCGGCCTATTTCCAACACCGTCGCGACAAATGATAAAATTGCCACTGGTGCAGTTTTGCGTTGTTAATTTTCTATCCAACACTTCTTCATCCTGACAAAATTAATACGGAAATTAATTATTCGGTGTCCTAAACGAAGGAACTTAGCTAAAATCCCGCGATCTCGGGTCTGTGCCCCAAGTCCAATTTCTTGAGACGTTTCCAATTAACCTACCAAATTTAGGCCCATTCCGATACCGTCACGACAAATGACAAAATTGCCCCTGATACGGTTTTGCGTTGTTAATTTCCTGTCCAATGCTTTTTCATCCTGACAAAATTAATCCGAAAATTAATTATTCGGAGGCCTTAACGATGGAATTTGGCTAATATCCCATGATCCTGGGTCTGTGCCACAAGTCCAATTTCTCGGGCTGCTTCCAATCGACTTGCCAAATTTCGGCCAATTCCGACACCCACCGTGACAAATGATAAAATTACCCCTGGTGCAGTTTTGCGTTGTTAATTTTCTGTCCAACACTTCTTCATCCTGACAAAATTATTACGGAAATTAATTATTCGATGGCCTAAACGAAGGAACTTAACTAAAATCCCGTGATCTCGAGTCTGTGCCCCGAGTCCAATTTCTCAGGCCGTTTCCAATCAACATGCCAAATTTCGGCCCATTTCGACACCGTCGCGGCAAATGACAAAATTGCCCCTGGCGCGGTTTTGCGTTGTTAATTTTCTGTCAAACACATATTCATCCCAACATAATTAATAAGGAAATTAATTATTCGAAGGCCTAAACGAAGGAATTTGGCTAAAATCCCATGATCTCGGGTCTATGCCCCGAGTCCAATTTCTCGGGCCGTTTCCAATCAACATGCCAAATTTCAGCCCATTCCGACACCGTCGCGGCAAATGACAAAGTTGCCCCTGGTGTGGTTTTGCATTGTTAATTTCCTGTCCAACACTTCATCATCCTGACAAAATTAATACGAAAATCAATTAATCGGTGGCCTAAACGAAGGAACTTAGCAAAAATCCCGTGATCTCGGGTCTATTCCCCAAGTCCAATTTCTAGAGCCGTTTCCAATCAACCTGCCAAATTTTGGCCTATTCCGACACCGTCGATATAAATGACAAAATTTCCCCTAGTGCGGTTTTGCGTTGTTAATTTCCTGTCCAACATTTTTTCGTCCTGACAAAATTAATATGAAAAGTAATTATTCGGAGGCCTTAACGATGGAATTTTGCTAAAATCTCGTGATCTTCATCATCCTGACAAAATTATTCCGTCGCGGCAAATGACAAAATTGCCCCTAGTGTGGTTTTGCGTTGTTACTTTTCTGTCCAACACTTCTTCATCCGGTGTCCTAAACGATGGAACTTAGCTAAAATCCCGCGATCTCGGGTCTGTGCCCCGAGCCCAATTTCTCGGGCCGTTTCCAATCAACTTGCCAAATTTTGGCCTATTTCCAACACCGTCGCGACTAATGATAAAATTGCCCCTGGTGCGGTTTTGCGTTGTTACTTTTCTGTCCAACACTTCTTCATCCGGTGTCCTAAACGATGGAACTTAGCTAAAATCCCGCGATCTCGGGTCTGTGCCCCGAGCCCAATTTCTCGGGCCGTTTCCAATCAACTTGCCAAATTTTGGCCTATTTCCAACACCGTCGCGACTAATGATAAAATTGCCCCTGGTGCGGTTTTGCGTTGTTACTTTTCTGTCCAACACTTCTTCATCCTGACAAAATTAATATGAAAAGTAATTATTCGGAGGCCTTAACGATGGAATTTTGCTAAAATCTCGTGATCCTGGGTCTGTGCCGCAAGTCCAATTTCTCGGGCCGTTTCCAATCAACTTGCCAAATTTTGGCCTATTTCCAACACCGTCGCGACAAATGATAAAATTGCCCCTGGTGCGGTTTTGCGTTGTTAATTTTCTATCCAACACTTCTTCATCCTAACAAAATTAATACGAAAATTAATTATTCGGTGGCATAAACGAAGCAACTTAGCTAAAATCCCGCGATCTCGGGTCTGTGCCCCGAGTCCAATTTCTTGAGACGTTTCCAATTAACCTACCAAATTTAGTCCCATTCCGATACCGTCGCGACAAATGACAAAATTGCCCCTGATACGGTTTTGCGTTGTTAATTTCCTGTCCAATGCTTTTTCATCCTGACAAAATTAATCCGAAAATTAATTATAATTTCGGCCTAAACGATGAAATTTGGCTAAAATCCCGTGATCTCGGGTCAATGCCCCGAGTCCAATTTCTTGGGCCATTTCCAGTCACCCAAATTTTAGCCCATTACGACACTGTCGCGACAAATGAAAAACTCCCCGTGGTGCGATTTTGCATTGTTAATTTTCTTTCCAACACATCTTCATCCTGACATAATTAATAAGGAAATTAACTATTCAAAGGCCTAAATGAAGGAATTTCGCTAAAATCCCGTGATCCCAGGACTGTGCCCCGAGACCAATTTCTCAGGCCGATTCCAATCAACCTGCCAAATTTCGGCCCATTTCGACACCGTCGCGACAAATGACAAAATTGCACCGGTGCGGTTTTGCGTTGTTAATTTTCTGTCCAACACTTCTTCAGCCTGACAAAATTATTATGACTATTAATTAGTCGAAGGCCTAAACAAAAGAATTTAGCCAAAATCCCGTGATCCTGGGTCTGTGCCCCGAGTCCAATTTCTCGGGCTGTTTCCAATCAACAAGCCAAATTTCGGCCCATTTCGACATCATCACGGCAAATGACAAAATTGCCCCCAGTGTGGTTTTGCGTTGTTAATTTTCTATCCAACACTTCTTCATCCTGACAAAATTAATACGAAAATTAATTATTCTGTGGCCTAAATGAAGGAACTTAGCTAAAATCCCGTGATCTCGGGTCTGTGCCCCTAGTCCAATTTCTCGGGCCGTTTCCAATCAACACGCCAAATTTTGGCCCATTCCGACACCGTCGCGGCAAATGACAAAATTGCCCCTGGTGCGATTTTGCGTTGATAATTTCCTGTCCAACACTTCATCATCCTGACAAAATTAATACGAAAATTAATTATTCTGTGGCCTAAATGAAGGAACTTAGCTAAAATCCCGTGATCTCGGGTCTGTGCCCCTAGTCCAATTTCTCGGGCCGTTTCCAATCAACACGCCAAATTTTGGCCCATTCCGACACCGTCGCGGCAAATGACAAAATTGCCCCTGGTGCGATTTTGCGTTGATAATTTCCTGTCCAACACTTCATCATCCTGACAAAATTAATACGAAAATTAATTAATCGGTGGCTTAAACGAAGGAACTTAGCTGAAATCCCATGATCTCGGGTCTGTGCCTCGAGCAAATTTCTCGGGCCGTTTCCAATCAACATGCCAAATTTCGGCCCATTCCGACACCGTCGTGGCAAATAACAAAATTGCCCCTAGTGCAGTTTTGTGTTGTTAATTTTCAGTCCAACACGTCTTCATCCTGACATAATTAATAAGGAAATTAATTAATCGGAGGGCTAAACGATGGAATTTGGCTAAAATCCCGTGATCTCGGGTCTATTCCCAAGTCCAATTTCTCAAGCCGTTTCCAATCAACTTGCGAAATTTCAGCCCGTTCCACCACCATCGCGACAAATGACAAAATTACCACTGGTGCGATTTTGCGTTGTTAATTTTCTGTCCAACACTTCTTCAACATGACAAAATTATTACGGAAATTAATTATTTAGAGACCTAAACGGAGGAATTTGGCTAGAATCCCGTGACCTGGGTCTGTGCCCCGAGTCTAATTTCTCGGGCCGTTTCCAATCAACCAGATAAATTTCGGCCCATTCCGACACCGTCACGACAAATGACAAAATTGCCCACGGTGCGGTTTTACGTTGTTAATTTTCTGTCCAACACTTCTTCATCCTGACAAAATTAATTAGGAAATTAATTATTTGGAGGTCTAAACGAAGGAATTTGGCTAAAATCCCGTGATCCTGGGTTAGTGCCCCGAGTCCAATTTCTCAGGCCGTTTCCAATCAACCTGCGAAATTTCAGCACATTCCGACACCGTCCCGACAAATGACAAAATTGCCCCTAGTGCGGTTTTGCGTTGTTAATTTTCTGTCCGACTTTTTTTTCATCCTGACAAAATTAATACGAAAATTAATTATTCGGAGGCCTAAACGAAGGGATTTGGCTAAAATCTCGTGATCCCGAGTCTATGCCCTGAGTCCAATTTCTCGGGCCGTTTCCAATCAATCGGCCAAACTTCGGCACATTCTGATACCGTTGCGACGAATGAAAAAATTGTCCCTGGTGTGGTTTTACGTTGTTAATTTTCTGTCCAACACTTCTTCATCCTGATAAAATTAATACGAAAATTAATTATTCGGAGGCCTAAACGATGGAATTTGGCTAAAATCTAGTGATCTCGGGTCTATGCCCGGAGTCCAGTTTCTCGGCCGTTTCCAATCAACCTACTAAATTTTGGCCCATTTCGACACTGTCGCGACAAATGACAAAATTGCCCCTATTGCGGTTTTGCGTTGTTCATTTTCTTTCCAACACATCTTCATTCTGACATAATTAATAAGGAAATTAATTATTCGAAGGCCTAAACGAAGGAATTTGGTTAAAATCCCGTGATCCCGAGTCTGTGCCTCGAGTCCAATTTCTCGGGCCGTTTCAATCAACCTGCAAAATTTCGGCCCATTCCGACACCGTCGCGACAAATGACAAAATTGCCCCTGGTGCGGTTTTGCGTTGTTAATTTTCTGTCCAACACTTCTTCAACCTGACAACATTATTATAGAAATTAATTAGTTGAAGACCTAAACGAAGGAATTTGGCCAAAATCCCGTGATCCCGGGTCTGTGCCCCGAGTTCGATTTCTCGGGCCGTTTCCAATCAACCTGGCAAATTTTGGCCCATTCCGACACCATCGCGACAAATGACAAAATTGCCCCTGGTGCAGTTTTGCGTTGTTAATTTTCTGTCCAACACTTCTTCATCCTGACATAATTAATACGAAAATTAATTATTCGGAGGCCTAAACGAAGAAATTCAGTTAAAATCCCGTGATCCTGGGTCAGTGCCCCGAGTCCAATTTCTCGGGCCATTTCCAATCAACCTGCCAAATTTCGGCCCATTCCGACACCGTCGCGACAAATGACAAAATTGCCCTTGGTGCGGTTTTGCGTTGTTAATTTTCTGTCCAACACTTCTTCATCCTGACATAATAAATACCAAAATTAATTATTCGGAGGTCTAAACTAAGGAATTTGGTTAAAATCCCGTGATCCCGGGTCTGTGCCTTGAGTCAAATTTCTCGGGTCGCTTCCAATCAACCTGCCAAATTTCGACCTATTCCGACACCGTCACGACAAATGACAAAATTGCCCCCGGGGCGATTTTGCGTTGTTAATTTTTCTGTCAAACACTTCTTCATCCTGACAAAATTAATACGAAAATTAATTATTCGGAGGCCTAAACGATGGAATTTGACTAAAATCCTGTGATCCTGGGCCTGTGCCTCGAGTCCAATTTCTCAGGCCGTTTCCAATCAACCTACCAAATTTTTGCCCATTTCGACACAATCGCGACAAATGACAAAATTGCTCATGGTGCGGTTTTGCCAACACTTCTACACCTTGACAAAATTAATATGAAAATTAATTATTCGGAGATCGAAACGAAGGAATTTGGCTAAAATCTTGTGATCCCGGGTCTGTGCCCCAGTCCAATTTCTCGGGCTGTTTCCAATCAACCTTCCAAATTTTGGCCCATTCTCACACCATCGCGACAAATGCAAAATTGGCCCTGGTGCAGTTTTGCGTTGTTAATTTTTTGTCCAGCACTTCTTCACCCTGACAAAATTAATACGAAAATTAATTATTCGGAGGCCAAAAAGAAGGAATTTGACTAAAATCCCATGATCCCAGGTTTGGGCCGCGAGTCCAATTTCTCGGGCCGTTTTCAATCAACCTGCCAAATTTCGACCCATTCCGACACCGTCGCGACGAATTACAAAATTGCCCCTGGTGCTGTTTTGCTTTGTTAATTTTCTGTCCAAGACTTCTTCAACCTGACGTAATTAATATGGAAATTAATTATTCAGAGGCCTAAACGAAGGAATTCGGTTAAAATCCCGTGATCCTGGTTCTGTGCCACGAGTCCAATTTCACGGGTCGTTTCCAATCAACCTGTCAAATTTCGACCCATTCCGACACCGTCGTGACAAATGGCAAAATTGCCCTTGGGGCGATTTTACGTTGTTAATTTTTTGTCAAACACTTCTTCATCTTGACAAAATTAATATAGAAATTAATTATTCGGAGGCCTAAATGAAGGGATTTGGCTAAAATCTCGTGATCCCGGGTCTATGCCCCGACTCCAATTTCTCGGGCCGTTTCTAATCAACCTAACAAATTTTGGCCCATTCTAGCACCGTCGTGACAAATAACAAAATTACCCCTGGTGCGATTTTGCCAACACTTCTTCATCCTGACAAAATTAACAGGAAAATTAGTTATTCGGAGGCCTAAACGAAGGAATTTGGCTAAAATCCCGTGATCCTGGGTCTGTGCCGCAAGTCCAATTTCTCGGGTTGTTTCCAATCGACTTGCCAAATTTCGGCCTATTTCGACACCCATCGTGACAAATAATAAAATTACCCCTGGTGCAATTTTGCGTTGTAAATTTTCTTTCCAACACTTATTCATCCTGACAAAATTATTACGGAAATTAATTATTCGGTGGCCTAAACGAAGGAACTTAACTAAAATCCCGTGATCTCGGGTCTGTGCCCCGAGTCCAATTTCTCAGGTCGTTTCCAATTAACATGCCAAATTTCGGCCCATTCCGACACCGTCGCGGCAAATGACAAAATTGCCCCTGGTGCGGTTTTGTGTAGTTAATTTTCTGTCCAACACGTCTTCATCCTGACATAATTAATAAGGAAATTAATTATTCAAAGGTCTAAACGAAGGAATTTGGCTAAAATCCCGAGATCTTGGGTCTGTTCCCCAAGTCCAATTTCTCGGGCCGTTTCCAATCAACCTGCCAAGTTTTTGCCCATTCCGACACCGTCGTGACAAATAACAAAATTACCCCCGGTGCGATTTTACGTTATTAATTTTCTGTCCAACACTTCTTCAACATGACAAAATTATTAAGAAAATTAATTATACGTAGGCCTAAATGGAGGAACATGGCTAGAATCCCGTGATCCATGGTCTGTGCCCCGCGTCCAATTTCTCGAGCCGTTTCCAAACAACCTGCCAAATTTCGGCCCATTCCTACACCGTCGCGATAAATGACAAAATTGCCCCTGGTGCGATTTTGCGTTGTTAATTTTCTGTCCAACACTTCTTCATCCTGACAAAATTAATAAGGAAATTAATTATTTAGAGGGCTAAAAGAAGGAATTTGGCTAAAATCCCTTGATCCCGAGTCAGTGCCCCGAGTTCAATTTCTCAGGCCGTTTCCAATCAACCTATAAAATTTCAGCCCATTCCGACACCGTCGTGACAAATGACAAAATTGCCCCTGGTGCGGTTCTACGTTGTTAATTTTATGTCCAACACATTTTCATCCTGACAAAATTAATACGGAAATTAATTATTCGGAGGCCTAAACGAAGGGATTCGGCTAAAATCTCATGATCCCGGGTCTGTGCCCTGAGTCCAATTTCTCGGGCCGTTTCCAATCAACCAGCCAAACTTCAACTTATTCCGATACCATAGCGACAAATGACAAAATTGCCCCTGATGTTGTTTTGCATAGTTAATTTTCTATCCAACACTTCTTCATCCAGATAAAATTAATACGGAAATTAAATATTCGGAGGCCTAAACGATGGAATTTGGCTAAAATCCCGTGATCTCGGGTCGATGCCCCGAGTCCAATTTCTTGGGCCTTTTCCAGTCAACGAACCAAAATTTGGCCCATTACGACACTGTCGCGACAAACGAAAAATTCCCCGTGGTGCGATTTTGCATTGCTAATTTTCTTTCCAACACATCTTCATCCTGACATAATTAATAAGGAAATTAACTATTCAAAGGCCTAAGCGAAGGAATTTGGCTAAAATCCCGTGATCCTAGGTCTGTGCCCCGAGACCAATTTCTCAGGCCGATTCCAATCAACCTGCCAAATTTCGGCCCATTCTGACACCGTCGCGACAAATGACAAAATCACACCTGGTGTGGTTTTGCGTTGCTAATTTTTTGTCCAACACTTCTTCAGCCTGACAAAATTATTATGAAAATTAATTAGTCGAAGGCCTAAACAAAAGAATTTGGCCAAAATCTCGTGATCCTGGGTCTGTGCCCCGAGTCCAATTTCTAGGGCCGTTTCCAATCAACCTGCCAAATCTCGGCCCATTTCGACACCGACGTGACAAATTACAAAATTTCCCCTGGTGCGGTTTTGCGTTGTTAATTTTCTGTCCAACACTTCCTCAACCTGACATAATTAATACGAAAATTAATTATTTGGAGGCCTAAACGAAGGAATTCGGCAAAAATCCCATGATCCCGAGTCTGTGCCCCGAGTCCAATTTCTTGGGTCGTTTCCAATCAACCTGCCAAATTTCGAGCCGTTCCGACACCGTCGCGACAAATGGCAAAATTGCCCCTGGTGCGGTTTTGCTTTGTAATTTTCTATCCAACACTTCTTCAACCTGACGTAATTAATACGAAAATTAATTATTCGGAGGCCTAAAGGAAGGAATTCGGCTAAAATCCCGTGATCCCGGGTCTGTGCCCCGAGTCCAATTTCTCCGACCGTTTCCAATCAACCTGCCAAATTTCGGCCTATTTCGACACCGTCACGACAAATGACAAAATTACCCCTGGTACGATTTTGCGTTGTTAATTTTCTGTCCAACACCTCTTCATCCTGACATTATTAATATGAAAATAATTATTCGGAGGCCTAAACGAAGGCATTCGGCTAAAATCCCGTGATCCCGAGTCTGTGCCCCGAGTCCAATTTCTCGGGCCGTTTCCAATCAACGAACCAAAATTTGGCCCATTCCAACACCGTCATAACAAATGACAAACCCAAGGTGCGATTTTACCAACACTTCTTCATCCTGACAAAATTAACACAGAAATTAGTTTTTCGGAGGCCTAAACGAAGGAATTTGGCTAAAATCTCGTGATCCTGGGTTTGTGCCCCGAGTCCAATTTCTCGGGCCATTTCCAATCGACCTGCCAAATTTCGGCCCATTAGGACACCGTCGTGACAAATGACAAAATTGCCCTTGGTACGATTTTGCATTTTTAATTTTCTTTCCAATACATCTTTATCCTGACATAATTAATAAGGAAATTAATTATTCGAAGGCCTAAATGAAGGAATTTGGCTAAAATCTCGTGATCCCGGGTTTGTGCCCCAAGTCCAATTTCTCGGGCCATTTCCAATCAACCTGCCAAATTTCGGCCCATTCCCACAGTGTCGCGACAAATGACAAAATTTTCCCTGATGCGGTTTTGCGTTGTTAATTTTCCATCCAACACTTCTTCAACCTGACAAAATTATTACAGAAATTAATTAGTCGAAGACCTAAAGGAAGGAATTTGGCTAAAATCCCGTGATCCTAGGTTTGTGCCCCGAGTCCAATTTCTCGGGCCGTTTCCAATCAACCTGCCAAATTTCAGCTCATTCCGACACCGTCATGACAAATTACAAAATTGCCCCTGTTGCGGTTTTGTGTTGTTAATTTTCTGTCCAACACTTCTTCAACCTAACAAAATTATTACGGAAATTAATTAGTCGAAGACCTAAACGAAGGAATTTGGTTAAACTCCAGTTATCCTGGGTCTTTGCCCCGAGTCCAATTTCTCGGGCCGTTTCCAATGAACCTGCCAAATTTCGACCCATTCCGACACTGTCGCGACAAATGACAAAATTGCCCCTGGTGCGATTTTGCTTTGTTAATTTTCTGTCCAACACTTCTTCAACCTGACATAATTAATATGGGAATTAATTATTCAGAGGCCTAAACGATGGAATTTGGCTAAAATCTCGTGATCCCGGGTCTTTGCCCCGAGTCCAATTTCTCGAGCCATTTCCAATCAACCTACCGAATTCTAGCCCATTCCGACACAATCGGGACAAATGACAAAATTGCCTCAGGTGCGGTTTTGCCAATACTTCTTCATCTTGAAAAAATTAATACGAAAATTAATTATTCGGCAGCCTAAACGAAGGAATTTGGCTAAAATCTGGTGATCCCGAGTCTATGCCCCAAGTACAATTTCTCGTGTCGTTTCCAATCAACCTGCCAAATATCGGCGCATTCCGACACCATCGCGACAAATGACAAAATTGCCCCTGGTGCGGTTTTATGTTAATTTTTTGTCCAACACTTCTCCACCCGGACAAAAATAATACGAAAATTAATTTTTTGGAGGCCTAAACGAAGGAATTCGGCTAAAAACCCGTGATCCCAGGTCTGTGCCCCGAGTCCAATTTCTCGGGTCGTTTCCAATCAACCTACCAAATTTTGACCCATTCCGACACCGTCGCGACAAATGACAAAATTGCCCCTGGTGCAGTTTTGTGTTGTTAATTTTCTGTCCAACACTTCTTCATCTTGTCAAAATTAATACGGAAATTAATTATTCGGAAGCCTAAACGAAGGAATATGGCAAAAATCTCGTGATCCTGGGTCTGTGCCCTGAGTCCGATTTCTTGGACCGTTTCCAAACAACCTGCCAAATTTCAGCTCATTCCGACACCGTCGCGGCAAATGACAAAATCGCCCCTGGTGCGGTTTTGCGTTGTTAATTTTCAGTCCAACACTTCTTCATCCTAACAAAATTAGTACGAAAATTAATTATTCGACGGCCATAATGAAGGAATTTGACTAAAATCCCGTGATCCCGGGTCTGTGCCCGGAGTCTAATTTCTCGGGCTGTTTCCAATCAACATGCCAAGTTTCAGCCCATTCCGACACCGTCGCGGCAAATGACAAAATTGCCCTGGTGCGGTTTTGCGTTGTTAATTTTCTGTCCAACACTTCTTCAACCTGACATAATTAATACAGAAATTAATTATTCGGAGGCCTAAACGAATGAATTCAGCTAAAATCCTGTGATCCCGGGTCTGTGCCCCGAGTCCAATTTCTCGGGCCCTTTCCAATCAACCTGCCTAATTTAGACCCATTCCGACACCATCGCGACAAATGACAAAATTACTAGTGGTGCGGTCTTACGTTGTTAATTTTCTTTCCAACACTTCTTCGTCCTGACAAAATTAGTTCGGAAATTAATTATTCGACGGCCTAAACGAAGGGATTTGGGTAAAATCCCGTGATCCCGGGTCTTGTGCCCCGAGCCCAATTTCTAGGGCCGTTTCCAATCAACCTGCCAAATTTTGGCCCATTCCGACACCGTCACGACAAATGATAAAATTGCCCCTGGTGCGGTTTTACGGTGTTAATTTTCTATCCAACACTTCTTCATCCTGACAAAATTAATACGAAAATTAATTATTCGGTGGCCTAAACGAAGGAATTTGGCTAAAATCCCATAATCTCGAGTTTGTGCCCCGAGTCCAATTTCTCGGGCCGTTTCCAATCAACATGCCAAATTTCGGCCCATTCCGACATCATACCAGCAAATGACAAAATTGCCCCTGGTGCGATTTTGCGTTGTTAATTTTCTGTCCAACACTTCTTCATCCTGACAAAATTAGTACGAAAATTAATTATTCGGAGGCCTTAACGATGGAATTTGGCTAAAATCCTGTGATCCTGGGTCTGTGCCCCAAGTCCAATTTCTTGGGCCGTTTCCACTCAACTTGCCAAATTTCGGCCCATTCCGACACCGTCGCGACAAATGACAAAATTGCCCCTGGTGAAGCTTTGCGTTGCTAATCTTTTGTCCAACACTTCTTCATCCTGACAAAATTAATACGAAAATTAATTATTCGGTGGCCTAAACAAAAGAATTTGGCTAAAATCCCGTAATCTCGAGTCTGTGCCCCGAGTCCAATTTCTCGGGCCGTTTCCAATCGACATGCCCAGTTTCAGCCCATTCCGACACCGTCGCGGCAAATGACAAAATTGCCCCTGATGCGGTTTTATGTTGTTAATTTTCTGTCCAACACTTCTTCATCTTGACAAAATTTATACGGAAATTAATTATTCGACGGCCTAAACGAAGGAATTTGGCTAAAATCCCGTGATCCCGGGTCTGTGCCCCGACTCCAATTTCTCCGGCCGTTTCCAATCACCCTGCCAAATTTCGGCCATTCCGACCCCGTCACAACAAATGGCAAAATTGCCCCGGGTGCGGTTTTGCGTTGTTAATTTTCTGTCGAACACTTCTTCATCCTGACAAAATTAACACGGAAATTAATTATTCGGAGGTCTAAACGAAGGAATTTGGCTAAAATCTCGTGATCCTGGGTTGTACCCCGAGTCCAATTTCTCGGACCGTTTCCAATCAACCTGCCAAATTTCAACCCATTCTGACACCGTCACTACAAATGACAAAATTGTCCCTAGGGCAGTTTTGCGTTGTTAATTTTCTGTCTAACACTTCTTCATCCTGACAAAATTAATTCGAAAATTAATTATTCGGAGGCCTTAACGATGGAATTTGGCTAAAATCTCGTGATCTCGAGTCTGTGCCCCAAGTCCAATTTCTTCGGCCGTTTCCAATCAACTAGCCAAATTTCGGCCCATTTCGACGTCGTCGCGGCAAATGACAAAATTGCCCCTAGTGCGATTTTGCGTTGTCAAATTTCTGTCCAACACTTCTTCGTCCTGACAAAATTAGTACGAAAATTAATTATTCGGCGGCCTAAACGAAGGAATTTGGCTAAAATCCCGTGATCCCAGGCCTGTGCCCCGAGTCCTATTTCTTGGGACGTTTCCAATCAACCTGCCAAATTTCAGCCCATTCTGACGTCGTCGCTACAAATGACAAAATTGCCCCTAGGGCGGTTTTGCGTTGTTAATCATCTGTCTAACACTTCTTCATCCTGACAAAATTAATTCGAAAATTAATTATTCGGAGGCCTTAATGATGGAATTTGGCTAAAATCTCGTGATCTCGAGTCTGTGCCCCAAGTCCAATTTCTTCGGCCGTTTCCAATCAACTAGCCAAATTTCGGCCCATTTCGACGTCGTCGCGG
>NW_019265342.1:26290-29596 GCF_002742605.1 Olea europaea var. sylvestris
CTAAACGAAGGAATTTGGCTAAAATCTCGTGATCCTGGGTTGTACCCCGAGTCCAATTTCTCGGACCGTTTCCAATCAACCTGCCAAATTTCAACCCATTCTGACACCGTCGCTACAAATGACAAAATTGTCCCTAGGGCAGTTTTGCGTTGTTAATTTTCTGTCTAACACTTCTTCATCCTGACAAAATTATTACGAAAATTAATTATGCGGAGGCTTAAACGAAGGAATTTGACTAGAATCTCGTGATCCTGGGCCTGTGCCCGGAGTCCAATTTCTCAGACTGTTTCCAATTAACTGGCCAAATTTCGGCCCATTCAGAAACCGTCGTGGCAAATGACAAAATTGCTCCTAATGTGGTTTTGTGCTGTTAATTTTCTGTCCAACAATTCTTCATCCTGACAAAATTAAAACGAAAATTAATTATTCGGAGGCCTAAACGAAGGAATTTCGCTAAAATCTCGTGATCCCAGGCCTGTGCCCCGAGTCCTATTTCTTGGGACGTTTCCAATCAACCTGCCAAATTTCAGCCCATTCTGACGTCGTCGCTACAAATGACAAAATTGCCCCTAGGGCGGTTTTGCGTTGTTAATCATCTGTCTAACACTTCTTCATCCTGACAAAATTAATTCGAAAATTAATTATTCAGTGGCATAAACGAAGGAATTTGGCTAAAATCCCGTAATCTTGAGTCTGTGCCCCGAGTCCAATTTCTCGGGCTGTTTCCAATCAACATGCCCAGTTTCGGCCCATTCCGACACAGTCGCAGCAAATGACAAAATTGCCCCCGGTGCGGTTTTGCGTTGTTAATTTTTTGTCCAACACTTCTTCATCCTGACAAAATTTGTACGGAAATTAATTATTTGGCAGCCTAAACGAAGGAATTTGGCTAAAATCACGTGATTCCGGGTCTGTGCCCCGAGTCCAATTTCTCAGGCCATTTCCAATCAACCTGCCAAATTTCGGCCCATTCCGACCCCATCACGACAAATGAGAAAATTGCCCCTGGTGCGGTTTTACGTTGTTAATTTTCTGTCGAACACTTCTTCATCTTGACAAAATTAATTCGAAAATTAATTATTCGGAGGCCTTAACGATGGAATTTGGCTAAAATCCCGTGATCTCGGGTCAGTGCCACAAGTCCAATTTCTCGGGCCGTTTCCAATCGACATGCCCAGTTTCAGCCCATTCCGACACCGTCGCGGCAAATGACAAAATTGCCCCTGATGCGGTTTTATGTTGTTAATTTTCTGTCCAACACTTCTTCATCTTGACAAAATTTATACGGAAATTAATTATTCGGCGGCCTAAACGAAGGAATTTGGCTAAAATCCCGTGATCCCGGGTCTGTGCCCCGAGTCCAATTTCTCCGGCCGTTTCCAATCACCCTGCCAAATTTCGGCCCATTCCGACCCCGTCACAACAAATGGCAAAATTGCCCCGGATGCGGTTTTGCGTTGTTAATTTTCTGTCGAACACTTCTTCATCCTGACAAAATTAACACGGAAATTAATTATTCGGAGGTCTAAACGAAGGAATTTGGCTAAAATCTCGTGATCCTGGGTTGTACCCCGAGTCCAATTTCTCGGACCGTTTCCAATCAACCTGCCAAATTTCAACCCATTCTGACACCGTCGCTACAAATGACAAAATTGTCCCTAGGGCAGTTTTGCGTTGTTAATTTTCTGTCTAACACTTCTTCATCCTGACAAAATTATTACGAAAATTAATTATGCGGAGGCTTAAACGAAGGAATTTGACTAGAATCTCGTGATCCTGGGCCTGTGCCCGGAGTCCAATTTCTCAGACTGTTTCCAATTAACTGGCCAAATTTCGGCCCATTCAGAAACCGTCGTGGCAAATGACAAAATTGCTCCTAATGTGGTTTTGTGCTGTTAATTTTCTGTCCAACAATTCTTCATCCTGACAAAATTAAAACGAAAATTAATTATTCGGAGGCCTAAACGAAGGAATTTCGCTAAAATCTCGTGATCCCAGGCCTGTGCCCCGAGTCCTATTTCTTGGGACGTTTCCAATCAACCTGCCAAATTTCAGCCCATTCTGACGTCGTCGCTACAAATGACAAAATTGCCCCTAGGGCGGTTTTGCGTTGTTAATCATCTGTCTAACACTTCTTCATCCTGACAAAATTAATTCGAAAATTAATTATTCGGAGGCCTTAATGATGGAATTTGGCTAAAATCCCGTGATCTCGGTTCAGTGCCCCAAGTCCAATTTCTTGGGCCGTTTCCAATCAACTTGCCAAATTTCGGCCCATTCCGATACTGTCGCGACAAATGATAAAATTGCCCCTGGTGCGGTTTTGCGTCGATAATTTTCTGTCCAACACTTCTTCATCCTGACAAAATTAATACTGAAATTAATTATTTGGTGGCCTAAATGAAGGAATTTAGCTAAAATCCCGTGATCATGGGTATGTGCCCCGAGTCCAATTTCTCGGGCCGTTTCCAATCAACATGCCAAATTCCGGCCCATTCCACACCGTCACGACAAATGACAAAATTACCCCTGGTACGATTTTACGTTGTTAATTTTCTATCCAACACATCTTAACCCTGACATAATTAATAAGGAAATTAATTATTCGGAGGCCTAAACGAAGGAATTTGGCTAAAATCCCGTGATCTCGAGTCTGTTCCCCAAGTCCAATTTCTCGTACCGTTTTCAATCAACCTGCCAAATTTTGGCCCATACCGACATTGTCGCGACAAATGACAAAATTACCCCCGATCTGATTTTACGTTGTTAATTTTCTGTCCTACACTTCTTCAACATGACAAAATTATTACGAAAATTAATTATGTGGAGGCTTAAACGAAGGAATTTGACTAGAATCTCGTGATTCTGGGTCTGTGCCCGGAGTCCAATTTCTCGGACTGTTTCTAATCAACTGGCCAAATTTCGGCCCTTTCAGACACCGTCGTGGCAAATGACAAAATTGCCCCTAATGTGGTTTTGTGCTGTTAATTTTCTGTCCAACAATTCTTCATCCTGACAAAATTAAAACGAAAATTAATTATTCGGAGGCCTAAACGAAGGAATTTCGCTAAAATCTCGTGATCCTGGGTCTGTGCCTCGAGTCCAATTTCTCGGGCTGTTTCGAATCAACCTGCCAAATTTCAGCCCATTCTGACATCGTCGCGACGAATGACAAAATTGCCCCTAGGGCGGTTTTGCGTTGTTAATTTTCTGTCCAACACTTCTTCATCCTGACAAAATTAATACTGAAATTAATTATTTGGTGGCCTAAATGAAGGAATTTAGCTAAAATCCCGTGATCATGGG